>NW_019730108.1:1115162-1157847 GCF_002891405.2 Cryptotermes secundus
AATGAATGAATGAATGAATGAACGAACGAACGAACTTGCAGCTCCACACATTTTTTAATCTCAATGGCAGGCAGAGGTGAGTTGTCAGCTTCATGCCCCAACTTGACACCTTCTTGGGATACAGCCAGCAGACCCATTAGATGTGAATGTAGATGTGTCACAGAGTCAGTTGGATCCTGTGAAGAGAAAATCCATGCCCATGAATCTCTCCTTAGTATCTGAGTTGTCCAGCCCTAGTCAAGTCATTGTGCTGTCCGAGTTAGCTGTATTTGTATTAGAACCTATTGAATTGCATGGGTACAGAATGTGGCCACTCCTCAGGGAAGGACAGGTTGAGACTATTTCACAACAAATGACTGAAGATAATATTTGTATCTGTGAGAGATAAGATATCAGAACGCTGACTGAAATTGTTTAGTGAGGAGTTTCATAATTTATTCCTTTCTCAGAGTATTATTAGGATGATCATATCAGAGAGGATGAAGTGGGTGGGACATGTAACATACATTGGAGAGAAGAGAAATGCTTATGAAATTTTTTGTTGTGAACATGAGCTTGGAAGAACTTGGATAGTACTGAAATGAATGTGTGAGGGTATGAACTAGATAAATCTGGTTCAAGATGCAAACTAATGGCAGAGTCTTGTGAACTTGCTAATGATCCAACAGGTTACATTAAAGGTGAAGGTGCTGAGTGACTTCTGGGTTGTCAGGAAGGATTCTATCCTGTGGAATTGGTTAAAAATAACAAAAATAGGTACTTGCATGTGAATGTAATGTGTCCGTTTATAATTGCCCGGCATGAACCCTTGCATTCTTTCTTTGTTATGTAAGTGTTAATTGTCCCATTCTGCTCTACTTCGTGGTCGAGAAACCATATTTAAATGGCCGAAATGTTTAGAATGTTTGGAAGTAACACAGCATGGGCTGTATGCACGATTTTCTCTTCTTTGTTTACAATTGTTTAATCCTCTTTATGGCAGGAGGAAGTACAGGATGTCAATGTACTCAAGGAAGAACTAAAGGAAGATGTTACATCAAATGAACATGAAGCATCTGTGGGATGGTGAGTGTGACACCTGACACTCCGCTTAGTGCTGTCAGGTTTACCAATATTAGGTAGCTTGATGTTGATTTTTATAAGATCAACTAAATGTCATCCTTATATGAAATATGACATAAGTAATCTCTTCAGATCACGGCTATGTGACACACACCATGATCTTGGCATCTTATTTAAATAACTAAAACGCTGAAAGTACCTGGAAAAGGTTGAGACAGATTCATGACGTACTTCTTTTTCCATTCAACCAGTCACACATATGTACAGGGTGTCTACAAAAGGTCTGACACATTTTGATCTTTAATAATTCTGAAAATAAGGAAGATAGAAATAAACTGGTTACATTGTTGGATTGAGAAACTCAAAAAGTTTTGTGTCTATTGTTAATAAAGTTGTACATATGCGCCATTTGTTGCACATAAAATATCAAGATGATATTCAATTTCTTGTCAGGTTCAGGCAAGCATACCGACATCCACAGTGGTTATTGCGTCTCTTACTCTGGTTTTTAATTGATTGATGTCTCTCACCTGTGTCTTATAAACAAATGTCTTTGTCATATCCCCAGAGGAAAAAGTCCAGTGGGGTTATGTCAGATGATCTTGGGGGCCAAGAAATTGGACCACCTCGTCCAATCCATCTTCCTGGAAAATGTTTGTCCAAAGATCATGAACTATGGTGCTCCAATGAGGTGGCACACCATCTTGTTGGAAAATGATTTCAGGCTGAAGTGCTTCAGTTTGCAGGAATAAAAAATTCTGCAACATGTCTAGGTAAATGACTGATGTAACTGTCTTTTTTGCGAAAAAGAAAGGCCCAATGACTCAATCATGCATAAGAGCACACCACACATTCACTTTTGGGCAGTATCTTGCCATTTCACAGTATTCATGAGCGTTCTCTGATCTCCAAATAGTACATTATGGCGATTGACTGTTCCGGAAATGTGGAAGCAAGCTTTGTCAGAGAACAATATGGTTGTAAGAAATCTTTCATCATCCTCTATTCTTCGTAACATATCTGTTGCAAAATCCATTCTCTTAGGCTTATCATGTGGTTCAGTAGCTTGCACAAGTTGCATCTTATAAGCATTTCTTTCCTAGAATCTTGTGTACTGTTGAAACTTGCATATTCAATTCTCTTGCCACTGTTCTCAAAGATTTCCTGGGACTGCGTGCAAATGCTTCTCAGACACACTCAACATCATCAGTGCTTGTGCTGGGACGTCCGGAACTCTTCTTACTGAGGACACTTCCTGTTTCTAAAAATATCTTTTTCCATTCTTTGATAATGTTTCTAGAAGGAGGATCTTCCTAGTAATGTGTTATGAAGTTCCTCTGCGTTTGTGTCACCGATTTTGTTTCACAAAACCACACCTCTCTTTGCGCTCTCTCTCCTGCAGAGTCTCAATTTTCTCAACAATGAACACTGCGCTGACAGCTATGAACACGTTCGTGACCTGTAAAGAGGAAAATAAACTTTTTGAGTTGCTCTTTCCACCATTGCTAAAGGTTTATTTCTATCTTCAATATTTCCTGAATTTTAAAAAGCTCAAAATGTGTCAGACCTTTTGTAGACAACTTGTATTTTAGATATATACAATATGTTTTGCTCATGTCTTATATCTTTTCTCTCAGCTAAAGTGAAAAGTGAACCACAGAATAAATGTGAATCTGAAGGAACTTTTGTTAGTGATTGATGATCTTGGTAACCATGTTTATGTGTTCCATAGAAAATGATACTATTTAAACTAACTTAGAAAGAATGTAATCCTGACCTGTACATTAAAAGATATAGTTCACACACTGCCCAATGTTTCAGTGTGGCTGAGTTTACAGATGAAGACGCACCCAGCTGTTCATCACTTGCAGATCAGAATACCTCCAAATGTGATATTTCTGGGGAAGGTGGAAATTGTATTAGGCAGCAGAAATTCACCAACAGTGGAAAGAAACATGTGAAGTATAATTCCACATGTCCTGGAAACAGTCAAAGTCTTGCTAGGGAAAAACCATTCAAATGTGAGACTTGTGGTAAACGATATTCTTACAGAAGTCATTTAGCTACACATCACCATATACATACTGGAGATAAAGTTTCCAAATGTGACATTTGTGCACTGAGTTTTACAGATCCTGGTGAGCTAGTAATACATTGTCAGATTCATACAGGAGAGAAACCGTTCAAGTGTGAATTTTGTGGTAAAGGATTTGCTGCTAATGGAACTCTGGTAACCCATAGAAGAATACATACAGGTGAGAAGCCATTCATTTGTGAGATGTGTGGGAAGGCTTTCTCAGTTGGTAGTAGTCTAGTGCAACACCGTCGTACTCATACAGGAGAAAAACCTTTCACATGTGAGGTATGCAGTAAAGCATTTGCTCGGTCTGGTCACCTAGTAAATCACCGTCGTATACACACTGGAGACAAGCCGTTTATATGTGATATATGTAATAAAGGTTTTGCAGAATCTGGCCCATTAGTTAAACATCGTCGTATTCATACTGGAGACAGGCCGTATAAGTGTGACATTTGTGGTAAAGGATTTGGAGACAGCAGCAGTTTAGTTGGACACAAGAGATCTCATACTGGAGAGAGACCATTTACATGTCATATTTGTTACAAATCATTTTCTTGGAGTGGTCATCTGATTACACATCTACGCACGCATAATGGGGAGAAAACTCTAGTTTGTGATATTTGCACTAAACGATTTGCAGAACCTCGCTTGTTAGTTAAGCATCTCCGCCTTCATAATGGAGAAAGACTGTTCTCATGTGATACGTGTAATAGAACTTTCTCAGAAGGTAAGCAGCTTGTGTTACATAGACGTATTCACAGTGGCGAGAAGCCCTATAAATGTAATTTTTGCGATAAGGCATTCTCTAGGAGCGAAACCCTTTTATCGCACCATCGAATACACTCGGGTATGAAACCGTTCACATGTGAAGTCTGCCATAGGAGTTTTGCTCGGTCCGCACACCTTCTTTATCACCAGCGCCGTCATGCAGGTGGAAAAATTATTCAGTCAGACACTTCTATTTGAATTCAGGTAGTAATTACAATATTTTGTTTCCATCCAAATTTCTGATTATAATATTAAATATTAATATAATATAATATTAAATTATAATAATTACCATTCCTTGTTTATTTAGACATAAAGTTAATAATTTTGGCATTCTGTTAGGTTCCTGGGACTGAAATTTTCTCAGGAATGGTAACTTTGAAAAACTGCAGTCATTTCTTTCTACATCTGAATTTGTTATCGCTTTATTGAAACAATGTAGTTTAAAAGTGTCATTAAATCAACAAAAACAAGACAAACTTTTTGGAAGTACTAATATTTCAACTGTAGTCAAATGGTAAATGTTTAAAAATGAGCGATTTATGTAACATTATTATTATTCTTTTGAAGAAAGCAGTCTTCTGGGATTTGGCACCGTGTATATGTGGTGTTAACCAACGTTTCGGAGGAACGTATCGCCCCCATCTTCAGGGTAGAAGAAAAAGTATAAGAAATCTGCAAGCGACAACACCGTGAGAAATGGTAAAGCAGACTGATTATTATTCTTTTGTTCATAAAAATGCATACTGCAGTTTGCAAGATATCTTGCAACTTTAAAAAAATAATTGTACTCTGCAGTGTTTCATAATTTGTCTGAGGAATATATATTTAATGTTCCATAAGAAGACTTAAGATTCTGATTTGGACATATACCATCAGTATACTCCATCTGCTACATGCCATGTTTAGTGACACAGACCATTACGCCATCGCCCAGAAGTCCTGTCTTCAACATACTGTCGCGTATCGGGCGTATATCGCGACAAATAAATTCTCGATGTATTCGATATAGCGAATTTTATTTCACATTCGCACTTACAATCACCCAAATTACAGATTTACGATTACTGCTATCTGCAGTATCACAATTAGTACACTCCAAATGCCAGAATACAACTGACTAGTTGCTGGCTAACTCGGCGGTAGCTCCAGGACTCACTGACTGACTCAGTACAACTGACTCGGCGACTGTTACAGTACAACTGACTGTGAATAGCCTTCGCTTCTCCCTATGTAGCCTCGATCGGACAATACGGCCACGTAATAGGCACCCTTGTTGCTAGCCACGCTGTCCGGTTACGTCACCGCTGTTGATTCGCCTTGCATAGTTACCCGGTTACGGGGCTCGGCTATCTTCGGCTCCNTCCGCTCGTGATGTCACCGCGCATGGCTGCCAGGATGCGGGGTGATTACTCGCCTATTATGCGAGCGTTACGTTACCGCTGAGGGGTGGGAGGTGAGCGCTGACTCACCCGCCGCGTCACTGCTGGTGTTGGGGGGGGCTCGGCTTTGCGCAGCATGTCACAATACTATTCATATGCCAGTGGGAAATCCAAACATGTTTACACAGCATTTTTTCTGTAAAGTCACCAGTAAGGTATTGCTCTGGTTCCTAGAGTAGATGAACTTTGTATACATGTTCAGGTTTTTTTTTTTCTGATAGCTAATCAGGGCTGAATTTTGTTCTTAATAAAGTGAAAGTTACAAGCTTGGTACTTAGTTCTTAGGTCAGAAGTCATAATATAAAAGTTTAAGTGCACTTATAATTTTTTAATGATTTTTCACTTCAGTCCTTACTGAACACCAGAGACATGTCCAAGACATTACAAGTTTGAGAATCCAGTCTAGAATATTACACAATAACACTGTGACTTATGTAGACAACATAATACTGCAGTGGTTTAAATATGTTTCATGAGTTAAAAAGCATGCTTACAGACTTTCAGGTGGGAAATCTCTACAAAAATTTGCAACAGGATGGTTAAGTAACACGCACAAATGGAAGGGTTCTATACATGGAGGCCAGTGCAGGGATTTTGTATCTTTTATGTTAAATCTTGTGGTTCTGCTTCTATGAAGATGGTAAAGAAATGAATGTGTGGTAATATATGCAGAATAATTTTCATTGATTTTGTCATCAGGATAGGTTTGTTTGATTTCTTTGTGAATGATAATGGTTAATACATCATTCATTGGCTTGAAAGAAAATGCATTGGTTTTGTGCTGAATATCTTTGCATCATTTTATAAGCCATTGGTTATAGATAGAATATCGGTATCAGTTTACCTCTTCCACATTTTATATTTTACTTCAGAATTGATAATAAAGGAATATGTTTGGCTCTTCAGAAATGCAAGGTTAAGATAAAGTTATTGCTAAGCAATTGTAATGAATTCATTGTTGATCTAAATGATGCACTGGTATATAAAGAAGTACAGTTCCATCAAGTATAACCATTTTGGTAATAAAAGAAATCTTTTCTGTCTCTCTTATTTTGGCCTCTTGGTGACCGTTATGGGTAGGCAAACGAACATTATAAGGGAAGTACTCCAAAGTTGTTATTGATCATAAATTGTTACTTGGTCATTGAAGGGATTTATGATATATCACATAAACACCGTCCCAAGTGCAACAATTTATTGTAGTTCTTTTGTCTTGCCCTCTTCTACACTACATGTTTCGGCCACAAACGGCCGTCATCAGGTGTATACACTTACGTAACTGTTACACTGCACTTAGTTTAAAATTTAAAACCACGAGTCTTCCCAATTGTTCTTTTCATCGTTACTAACAGGTTTCGATTTATTAGAATCTACTTCGCTGATATCTGATTTGTGCATTATCTTTGTTACCTACACTCGTCAATTTTGATTGTTATTAACTGGCACTTTTAAAATCTTCAGTTCTAATTTAAAAGTTCTTTTAAAAATTAAAATTCTCAGGGTTATTCGCCATATGTGTGTAGTGCATCAGCGGCTACTTCTTGTTTTCAGCACTGTTATTCTGTATAGGCTCCCTGTGTGCGTGCAACAGGATGCCTAAATATAATATTGGATTTATGATAGTTGTGAATATTAAGTTCCAGTAGTATAGATTAAGTTGAAAGGCTATGTTAAATTCATAAGAAACAGATGTAGTAATGGCCTTTGTAATGCCTTCTGGTGTTGATAAACCCTTCGATAATGAAAATAAAGCAACAATTATCACCAGACTCATTGTTAAGGGGACTGATTTTTTTTCCCCTTGGCACTAGAGCCCTAGTGGGCCTAGGCCTACCTCCATGAACTCCGTAAGGGGACTTATTCAATTAGCAATTATGAAAGGAACTAAACAAAAAAAAATATCACTCTGGTGAGAACTGAACAAGATTAGGGCGAGTGCACTCTTACGGACCGAACATCTTAATAGCATAGACCAAGAAGGCTATATGATGCGTAAAAACTAGTACTTCCATATTTTTCCATTCTTGAGAAACCGCAAGTCGCCCCAAAAAGTACATGTGTATTTTTTTTTTGTACATGTGTTTCGTGGTGTCTTGTAGAAAATTATATGGTAGGCGTCACAAACAGAAATATGAAAATATGGAGTTAGGGGCGTAGAAGGATGTCACTGCATATCCGACGTAAAATGGAATAAAGTCAAATGGCAGTGCAATAGCAAATAATCCAGAAGGCCTGCGTTGCATTGTTCGGCGTCTTGGTCGTTTGTGTGACATTATGCGGCTTTGGGACTGCACTTACACGTAGTAAACGCGTATTATCTATTGGTACAGACAGCACAAAATGAATTAGATTACAGTAAAACGTTCGAAGAGAAAGCGTAACACATATGCAAGAAGGCGTAATTTCTTTACAGTCATTACTAGGCTTATTTATTGGATCCACAAATTGTTTACAAATCGCTTTCTTGGCTCCTGATAAGTATCTACGAGGTTAGACAGCGTTCCATACGAAACGACAGTAATCTTCGGTAAGTTCTTTGACCTAACTACGGAATTTACAGGATTACCAATTTCCTCAATGAGTATATCATATCGAGGTCAGTCAGGTCAGGATCGTCAGGATGGTGCGTTCAAATGATCGCAGTCGCCCCAATTCATATCACTATGCATCGTCTTCCTATTTCATCGCCTTGCAATATCTCGGTAGCTGAAATAATCCGATAAATTAATTAAGGCGTTTATTTCTTCACGTTTTTTGGTGATTAGGAATCGAAGTGTGTGACCAGCACAGGTTTGGGCATTGTATTTGATTTGCAGAACATATCGGTGATGCAGATTTAATTTCTAGAATCTTTAGCATGTTGTATATTGCTACTTACGTTATATTTTCTTAATAAGCTAATCGAATAGAAGCATAGTACCATAAACTTAAGCAGAATGTAATGGTTTAGACAATACCTGTTAAGCAGTGTGTGAGGACATAGTACAATATAGCCAATTCTGTGTGATCTCACTGTAGTGTAATTTGTGTTTGAGAGGTCGGAGGAGAGCCATCTGACAAAATCCTTTTTGTTAGTCGGGCCTTTTCTGGTGCCATAAATCAACAATTTTCTTTGTCTAGTATTATACATTAAAATTAAGTTTTCCTTGTTGGCATACTAATGTGTAACATAT
Organism: Cryptotermes secundus; assembly: GCF_002891405.2. Lineage (NCBI taxonomy): Eukaryota > Metazoa > Arthropoda > Insecta > Blattodea > Kalotermitidae > Cryptotermes > Cryptotermes secundus. Next base: position 1,123,688 of record NW_019730108.1, read on the forward strand.
AATTGCCATATAGATGAAGTGCTGTCATAGCATTAGAGACGGTGAATAGAAATTTTACTTGAAATAGTTGAAACAGGTCCCTCCATATTCTACCCAGATTGTCATTCTCACCCATCCTCTCATTCAACAGATTAAATATGTTACATTATATAAACTGAAATTAAGGAATATATAATAGAAAGGGTATGTGTACCTCCACATTTATGATAACATAAGACAAGCAGGCACTGTTCTTTGCTTGATGTTGTATTTACTATTCTTATCCTAATTTTAGTGATACAGGATTTGTTACATGCTGGATGTTTTTTTTTTTCTTCTTCCCCCCCAACCCTGAAAGTAGAGGTGATATGTTTCTCCAAAATGTCAGTTGACTTTTAGCAGACTACACAGTGATTTATCCAAGAAGGTATAACACTTTGATATGTGTAAGAAAGAGTAAGTAGGATCCATGCAGATTTCTTAGCTCACAAGATTCATGAAACTTTACATAGTTATACTGAAATTATTTCAGAGTGACAGGCACATGATGTTGCAAGTGTTCTGGCTTTGCTGGGAATTGAGGAATGTTGCCTGTACTTTTATTATACACGAAGAATAGTGATAAAGTTAGAAAAGGGTGTGTACTTTTGATTTTACTTTGCACTGTGTATTAATGGATCCAGTAATATGGCCAGCAGGGAAGTAGATATAATACTAGTTCTGTGGTCAATTTGTGAACACTGTTCCTTGTACACAGTGCTGCGCACATCACACATCCCTGTCAGGAAGTGGAGTGTGAAGAGATGAAAGAACAGAGGGGCAGCTGATGATACAGACTGTATACGAAAAATATTGTTTTACAGAGCAGCATGGATGGGATCAAAGAGGAACCTGAATCAGGCGACTCACGGCCATCTTCTCCACTTGAAGAATATGAACCTATTTTTATAAAGACTGAACACTTTGAGCCTGAGACATTGCCAATAATGAAATGTGAAGCCGTGGTGAGTTTTCTGAGCAACTAACCTGTAGATCACAGTGAAGTGGGATGCAGCAGAGTGCTGCACCATCCTTAGTGGTGGTTCAGCTAATTGTTTACTGAAACTGATTCCTACACATGAATTCCATTATGTCTTATGATTTTATTATGGGATGACAGACTTGTCATGATTTCAACTTTTAGTCTGTAGCCTTTGGCTGGTCACTATATACGGTTTCTGTGATCTGAATAAACATGATGAAGTTTAGTTATGTTATTCAGGCCACAAAATGAGGAACCGTGAATGGTGTGGATGATGTTGACAGAAGCTTCCACTTTCATATCTTTTATTGTATTCCCCTCCAGCCCCAGGCACTTCCTCTCTTACAACAGTTATCACTGTTAACACTCATTTGAAGAGAACAGATGAATAGTTGGAGGAGCTTGAAGGAGAGGGGGGATCACTGCTTAGGAATTCTGTCCTTGGCCTCAGTATTGACAGGATCACAAGGATTAAAACAAAATAACGAATTCACATAAACTGACAGATACATAGAATATTTTAATATATTTAAACTACACTGAGGATGAAACGTTGCTTTGCAGCATAGTGTGGACATAGAGAAAGAGGAACCTGATGCAAATAAAGATGCTGCCCTGGGCATGTTGTGGGATGTCAACCCAAACAAGGAGCTCAAGGATGAAGTGACCATAGAGGATCATGAAGTACCTGTAGATAGGTGAGCATGTGGCTTGAGAAGACTGTTGCTTCGTAGGTCATTTTGCGAAATTAAAAATGTGCTTTGAATTGTCATCCATACATCCTGCCTTTATTTCTTCATTTCTTCCACACCTTCTTGCCCCATTTGTCTCACTTTATTGATCATTGTATCCTCTTCTGTCCTCCTTGCCCTGTTTCTTTCTCTTTCCTTCTTTGTATCCATCATGATGTCTTACTTTATATGGAGACTTTTAATGTTTATGCATATTCTGTTGAAGTCTTCTTGGCATGTGCATTCTTTTGAGAAGACTTCCAGCATAACCAGTAACAGAGCACTCTTCGTCACATAAACATGTGATTCTGTGACCTATTAATATTTTTCATGTGAGGGTGGAGATCTCAACTCTACTGCCCAGGCTTTCAACACATTGGAATAATTTTCCTCCTTGTTATGTCCTTACTCTTTTGGAATGCATGTGACTAAAACTGTGGAATGGCTGTTCTGTTTGATTGCATTGGGAGGGACAGAATAAAATCTATACTGTGAGATTAATTTACTCCTCAACATATGTGTAATGAAGCATAGTATCTGTAATTGTGAGAAGCGTGACAGCACTTCATTTGTACTGTGTACACAGTGTGGATCAGGCAACCAGCATAAAGGAGGATGGAGGTGGAAGCAGCAGTAGCAGCAGCAGTAGCAGCAGCAACCCTTCCATCCAGTGTGATAAGTATAAGGATGGCAGTATCACCGTTTCATCAAATGGTAGGAAAGGAGTCACACAGCCATATAAATGTGACGTATGCAATAAACAGTACCAGCACAAAGAGAATCTGAGGATACACTATCGTATCCACACAGGTGACACTCGATTTGAATGTGATATATGCAACAAGGCATTTTGCCAAAGTGGGCATCTTGCAACTCACAGACGAACACACACCGGTGAGAAACCATATCAGTGTGATGTATGTCATAAATACTTCTCCCAGAAAGGCAATTTACAGAGACATTATCGTATTCACACTGGTGATAAACGATATGAGTGTGAAGTATGTGGTAAGACTTTCATTCAGAATGGTGAGCTTGTTGTACATCGAATGACTCATACAAAAGAAAGGCCATTTGGTTGCACTTTATGCCCAAGAAGATTTACGCAGAAAGATATATTGAAGAAACATTATCGTATGCACGCTGGAGACAAGCGTTTTACATGTGAAATATGCAGTAAAGGTTATTTTGAACGGCGTAGTCTGGAGAAGCACTATCGTTCTCATACGGGAGAGAAGCCATTCAGTTGTGAGGTGTGTAATAAGAAATTCTCGCAGAAAAGCATCCTGCATAGCCATGTACGTGTACATACTGGAGAGAAACCATTTACATGTGAAATATGTAATCAGGCTTTTTCTAGAAGTTTGCATCTTCAGTCTCATCGACGTACTCATACCGGTGAGAAGCCCTTCTGTTGCGAAATATGCAATAAGAGGTTTTCACATAAACATAATTTGCAAAGACATTCACGTAATCATGTAGTAAATGTCAGTCAGGATTGAAGTGCATTGAAGCAATCATATTGATATTGGAGAGTACAGTGTGAGGTAATTTTTTCTTGTTCATTTAATGAAATGAGCAATAATACATTTCTACACATATAGATATGGAGTAAGATGCTTAACATCTCTCTCAGGAAATGTGACTATTTTAGTTGGAATTTCAGGAATATGAGTATGAGGTAAGACTGAACAAGGTGTAGGTATACTGCAGAAGCATATTTCTCTATTTTGATCAATTTTGAGATGCTGATGTAGAAATCTGATGTTTACAATGAAGTGTGCTAACTTCTCAGTTGTGACAGTCTGTAATCTGATGGGACTTTAAGGGTATTTCAGAGAAACATACTGCCTCCATATTCAAGGTCAAAGAATACGCGAAACAAACAGAAAATTCCTCTGAAACACCAGTGAACTTGTACAACATCACATCCCTGTAGGTAGTATTCTCTATACAGTCACTCCTTTAAGAACCTCAAATCCAAAAATTATAAGTTTTCAGATTAATTAATAAAACTGTAGTGTTAAAGTAAAATTGGCATGAGAGTAGTTGTATGCAACTTTTATAAATAATTCAGGTTAGTGTGTAGATATGAAGGAGTTTGCATACCTGATATGGAACATTTAGTGTTGAAATAGTGTTCTGTATAAACAGAGCTTTGCATGATATTACCAGCTTTTCAGGATTCTCTAATGCTAATAACAGGAACATTTATTCATCTGAAGAGGATGTTAGTCTCAATGTGGATATCTTAGGTTAGTACTAAGTGGACGTAAGAGGGAGAAGACTATCCTGCCAATGTAATGCTAATACATTGCTTCATGTGCGCGTGCATGGTTAGAAACAGTGATGACATTGTTCATTGAGAAATGAGATATTGTTGAATGTAGGAAATAATGTGAGATGAGAGGAATATGTGAAACTGGATGAATCCAGTTGTTTGTGAGCACAGAGTTGACAGTTTCTTATGTTGTGGATGTGATAAAATTTGGGATTTTTAATGTAGTGACTGCATTTAGATTTATTATATCAGATCACATAACAAATTCTTAATCATAAAATAATTTAGTAGGATGACGAAGGGATGAGGTTATGGCAGAAATAATTTCTGCAGGTAGGAAAACATATGAAAGCCTTGGTCTTCTACACTGGAACTTTGATTTTGCACTTTCAGGTTTTAGGTTTTTCCAGATTTTACACACTGCTCATTTGGTCCTGGCCAAATGCCCGTAAGAACATCTGAGCTGTTCCACTTACGTTTGTCGTGGTAAAATGGGCACATCTTTGCATATGCACATTTTTCAGTTTCACATGAGAGCTATACAGGCTGACAGCTCTAGAGAAAAAGGAAGAAAATGACTGACTGGATAGACATATCATGGTATAATTTAGTGTATTTCATTTACATTATTTTGTTCAAATCTCTATATTTTAAATGTTACAAACTTATGGTACAAAGAACCTACATATTTCTTTATGTTGCATCTTTTTCATTTTCCTGATTTTACACATTGCTCCATGTTACGCTTATTTTAATTTGGTTCCTTTGAAAGTGTAAAATTGCAGTTTCACTGTATGTATATGTAGCCAGGATCTGTTGTACTGCAACAATATTCCTTTATGNATTATTTCATGGTTTGCATATTGGCATTCATTCAGAAATCAGTTCAAGTTGAGAATATATTTAATGAGATGTATCCCTAAAGTGTTCAAATCCCATGATAATATAGAAAACATATTCCTGGCATAATTTTCATTATATCAAATTATTTACATAAAATTTTGAAGCAATTTGAAAAATATGGTTCCATTTTGAGTAATACACCTTATGCATTTTCTTTGATGTTATGTACATGTTTGTGTACTGACACAGTAACATATGAAAGTCATTCATACAATTTCAAAATATAGAATACCATTTTACATGACAATACTTGATCAGATTCTGATTGAAATATCCCAAGTTTTTCAATTCCTTCGTGGTCCTGCTTCCTTTTACTTTTCTTTGAGATTGAGTAAAGAGATTATAGCTGGTGTATTTTACAGAAATCACCCTCTGAGAATTGGACCGAAGGAGCCATTATTTGTGAGTGAGAGTATTACGTGTGAATAGTTTCTTTAAGGTATGACTTATTTTGTGTATTTAATGTGCTGTCTCAATTCTCATAGTTTATACACATAAAGCATTCTACTCCCGCTGCCACAAAATGTTACACGTGTTATTGCATACATTCTCCCTTCAGTGAATGTGTTTGGCCTGTCCCTTTTCTCCAGTAGGTGAGGATTTCATTGCAATTACTTTTCATCTGTTTTGATAAATTCCACAAAACAGTTGATTCAGTGGCATTAAAACCATATAGGTTAAAGATATAATTTCAAGTTTCAGTAATCTTTCAAATATTTTCTTCTTCATGCTGACTATTTTTTGTTTAAAGAAACATGTTCTTTTCTATATACAAGTAGACCAGACAAGCTATAACGGATCAAATTAATTTGCTTTATAGTGTTTATAGTAGATAGAAGTGAATGGCCATCTTCATGCCCCTGCCAATTTACCCCAGGAAAAGAGCCACTAATATCCATTGTATATGGGGCTGGGTGCTGTGGAGTAAAAAAATCTCTTTACCTCCTTGGGGTCATTCAACAGCCATCTTGCATGTTACTATAACAATTGACCTATCCCAGCTCCTAAAAGTCAGTGTATTGACCCTAAAGCAGCACTGTAATTGTAATGTGTGTTACACTACATGGCCCAACAGCCAGACTGTAGTGTCGTTCCAAGGACTATGTTCCTAATGACTTCCAGCAAGGTTCTGAAACATAACCATCTGACTTTGGAGCTTTTGTGCTGTCTATGTGCTTCTTAGGGTTGCATATTGATTCTCAGATCCAGTGATTTAAAAACATGGTCAGGATTGCTCATTTTTCTGTGGGTGAATATTAGCATGTTGCATGTATCGACAAAAGTTTTACTTATCAACCATATGGCTTCTAATTCTCTCTTCTATTGTTACCTTGTGAGGCAATTTTTACGCTCAGAGATGGGTTACAAGGAAGATATCCAAATAAGAGACGCACCCTGTGGCATTGGCAGACCCGTCACTGTACAACCACTCCAAGCTAACTCTTTCACCTTGTCTCTGGAGTATTCGTGAAGTCCACACATTGGACACCAATATCCCTTTTCGTTTGGGTATTTGGAAAATACTCGGCAACTCCACATGCATCACATAATCTTGACAGTTAACCCCTCGAAATTCGGTTGCTTGTGGCTGAAGAAAGCCTAGAGAAAGAGATGACTAAGTAAATATACAGTTTATTAAGATGAAATGTTGTGCCTACAACTTATGGCACCCAATCTTTTTTATATTACTTGAATTTCTTTGGTTAATGTTCATTTAAAACCTAACACTCCACAGATTTCATCAGTGGTGAACTAAGTAGCCCGAACACAAACATAATCAGTACATCCACAATTGAAACAAGTTAAAAAGTAAAGCACAATATTAGCGACCAACGAACAAAAATTATGCAAGACACCGCCAACTGAAATACACGGATTCGTCACTGCCCATGCGATACTTATAATTACGAAAAATTGTAGGAATGGAGTTTCCTTTTTATTGTCTCTCTGATGTACAATGCTGGTGTAGTTGTATGAAATGACTAACATTCATTTACTTTCAGCACAGTTTTGCATAAGTAACAGAAACTAATGAATTATTATACGAGTAAGGAAATCTGAATGTGCTCTGTGTCTACAAATATATGAAGGTAAATAATTTAGAAAAATGCATGAAGAGAGGACGGTCACGAAGTTAAATTACGGTATGTTTAAGTATTAGAAACTAATCATGGGCTCGGTATTTTTGACGTTATTGTAATAAAAATTAAAACTTTAAATTGTTAGATATTTGAGAGAAACGTTTATATTTGCATTTACAGAGTAATAAGGGTTTGGGAAAGAATGTGTTTTCTACACAATTTAAAATGTTCAAATTTTCGCGAGAATTTTAGAATTGTTGTTTTCGAAAGTAAATATTTTAAGAAATGTTCCTTTTTCTTGTGCTAAATGTCAGAAATGGATGGAATCAAAAGGGAACCACTTTCAGACAGCGAGATTCAAAACATTGATACAAAAAAGGAGGAACCCAATTCATGTGGGTACTCGCGACCAAATTGTGGTGATCGAACCGTTGATATGAAACAGGAAGGACTGCCTGAACCATTTGCATTTGTTTCAATAAAAGAAGAAGTGGTAAGTGCTGTGGAAAAGTCCTCATTTATAACTTCAACTTTCTTGTGATTTCAGAATTATACAGTATAGAGTGTTTTACAGTATTGTTATGACTTTTGTCATAACAGCCAGCAGAATAGACACGAAATTTACTTGATCAAAATGATCATGATATAGTAGAGTCCGTGTTAAGTCACAGGAAGACAAATCACAATGTGTTACTTCTCTTTATCAATATATGTGAGTATGAATATATGTACTGCACACCTCCTTATCTTAAAGAGAGTACTATTTAGCTGATAAATCATTGTATGTATTTTCCTTTGCATGCATCCAACATGTCTGAACCATCCTATATTATGCACCCATTCATCCTCAAAATTATAAAGAAATTCATCATCCCCCTGCAAGTACAGCTGTCCAATACAGAATATTTACTGTTCTCATTTCACTTGTTACTGATATTGTGTGAAGATCTGTTATATTGTACACGCTCTCACATGAGTGGTACAACACTGCTCCAATTCTGCAATCTATATGTTGTAGGAGGAATGTAATGAAACTGCAGTCAAACAAGAGCAGGATGCTAAAGCAATTGAACATGTGAAAAGGTGAGTACACAGCTTTATATGGAATGTCAACCATAACATTTTACGTGTGAAAAACAGATCGAAGGAACTTGCTATGTAAAATTGTTTTTATTCACTGAAAGGTACAACAATGTATGTGTATGATGTGTAGTCATCATGAATTTGTAATGTGTGACATGTTTTATATCCAGCCCTACGGAGAAATGATTGAATCCATGAAGTGAAAATAAATGTAAATGTTGAAAATAAATTTATTCCAAGGATATTTCTTCTTATAGGCATTGAAAGTCTGTGTTGAAGCCATTGGCTTATAGTTTCAGTGGAAGGGATCTAAAATTTGGTTGACATCATAAAATGCTTGAAGATTATGTTGATTATACCATTTTGGTTATTAAACTATTATAGCTATTGTAGGCATGAGATTGCTGCTAAATGACTTCCAGATTCATATTTATGTGCATTTGTATTAGAAGGAAGCAGAAACAGTTGTCAGATGCGAAGGCTGTCTGAATTGTTCACTCACTAGAAGAATGCTTGCACACGAAGATAATAGTCTGGTCCACTATTTCAGAACTGGGTGTTAATAAATTTTTAATTTTGTTCTTTAAATGTTCATGGTCAGATAGAAGACTGAATAAATATGTAAATATTTTAGAATTCTTATGTTTTAGTGCCCAAGAAGCAGATGACGTAAGTGGAAGTAGTTCTCAGCATCCCAGCCATAAGCTTCATGTATGCAATGTTTGTCAAAAAACATTTTTAAAGAAAGACAAGCTTACACGGCATGGACGTTCACACACGGGAGAGAAGCCTTTCAGGTGTGATATATGTGGTAGATGTTTCTCTGATAGTGGCGATCTCTCAAAACATCGACGAATACATACCGGTGACAAGCGATTCTTGTGTGAATTTTGCAGCAAGGGTTTTTATCGACGTGGAGATCTTGTTATTCACAGTAGATCTCATACGGGTGAGAAGCCATTCAAGTGCGAACTGTGTAGTAAAAATTTTTGTAGAAGGGGAGATCTCTCCAGTCATCATCGTACTCATTCTGGAGAGAAACCATTTAAATGCGAATACTGTGGAAAACAGTTCTCTCGAAGTGGACATTTGGTACTGCACATTCGGACACACACAGGCTATAAACCTTATATTTGTGAAATCTGTAGCAAAGATTTTTGTTCTAAGGGAGAACTAGTCGTTCACCAGAGAACACATACAGGAGAAAAGCCATATAAATGTGAAATATGTTGCAAGTATTTCTCTTATTTTGGAGCTTTCTCGAAGCACCGACGAACTCACATATAAAGACAGGTACGTCCAAGTGCAGTGATTATCACTAAGTTGCTTGTTGGCAGCCATTGCTGAATTCAAAATGAATGAATTAGTATAAGGAGAATTTTTTTTTCACATCTTTTCCTGTCTTGTTTTTGTGTTTCTTGTGGCTGTACTGGAGACGATGTTAGAAAGAGATGACCAAGTAAATATACAGTTTATTAAGATGAAATGTTGTACCTACACCACCCAATCTTTTTTATATTACTTGAATTTCTTTGGTTAATGTTCGTTTAAAACCTAACACTCCACAGATTTCATCAGTGGTGAACTAAGTAGCCCGAACACAAACATTATAATTAGTACATCACACAATTTAAGAATAGCAGTGTAAATAGAATATCTACATTGTATTTTGTGTGGGCAAAAGTACTAATGTTATACGATCACAAAGTGGGTATTAAGACAGTTAAACCATAATAGTGTGTGAGGGGAATATAAAGGATTGTATTTCTTGAATTTGTTCTTGCCCTTTATATACAGAAAAAGCATATCATAATTTGTCTTATTTTAAATAGGACAGTGATACATTTTGTCATGTCTGTATAGTGTGTACAGGTCAAGTTACTGTCAGGCAGTGTGTATTATATGTGCATATCCTTCCTGAAACTTGTGTTACATTTGTATTCTCATTAGAAAGAACTCCCCTTGAAATTGAATCCACTTTCACAGAGTATGCTGTAGTCATCAGGTTATTGTGTCACCTTGGAACAGCTTTCTAACATTGCAATACAGGAAAATTAGAATCTAGGTGACTACAATACAGCTCTTCTAAGGGCATACATTAGGTACTTTCTCAATTCAGAGAATATGAAAAGAAGTGTTCATAAAAATGCGTATGACAAAAGTCTAAATTTGTTGTTAACCAAATATCTTGATGTATTGCATCTGTTATGTTACTGTATGCTGCAGTGCAATACAGCAATACCAATGAAAGACTCGTAGTGCTGCAATAACACTGGTGACCACTTGTTTCCGTATTATTATTATTATTCAATTCTTTAAACGCAAGTTCGTCTGTGTATACGGTGCAACTGGAACTGTAGTCAAAGTCAGAGTCACATTGCGACTGACGGTCAGTCAGTCAGTAAGTCTCATGACCAGATATTAATTATTACTGTTTGACAGTTACGGTTTTATTTTCATGGGGCACCCTCTCTGACGAGAGGACGGGTCTGTCTTGTGCATATGCTGCTGGCCATTGCCAGAGCGATCTTTCTTGGGTCGGTGTCCCTTGGGACTCTCAACCATATTTTACTGTCTCAGATATGAGGCTTTGCGTAGCAACCGCTGTTTACTCATTGCTAAGCAATGAAGCTTGCGTTGTCACGCTTGTTTGAATGTGGGCAGCTCCTATAGTTTTCACTATATGGTGTAGCTTGTTCCCATCTGAGGTATATTTTATTGCTGTTTGTTTAATGAAAGCGTCACTAACTCTGGTGCTGAATGATCAAATGACAGTAAATAATGAAAAGGATAGAATGTGGAAGGATGTGAACATAATATGATGTATAGTGCTGGTCTAGTATTTCCTAGCAAACTCTGATTGCTGGAAGGATTCAAATTATCGTCATTGTCATTAACCCACCAATAATAAAGTATGGGCCAGAATACTAATCACAGATAATATAATATACCATGATAAATTTCAATTACATATAATGTAAATTAAAAGTTAATATTTTCACTTTCTTTTCAGGACATAAGTTTTAATACTAAAGTGAATATTTGTATAAGGCAACGATCGCATTTCCATTAAAATATACCTGTCACTAAGGCTTTAATCTCCTTTATAATTTTGTAAACACTCCGAAATGCCAATGTTGGAAGGCGGTTAACTCTTCTTACGTTTATTTGGGATATGCATTTGAATGTAAGCTGGTACACGGCCTATTGTGACGTGGTTTTTCAGTACTTCGATGAGAGTTGAGCGCGTAACTTTAAGCAACTCCGGATTTCTTGCATTTCCATTCGTTCCTGTGCAAGAGTCAGTTTATCATTCAATGCTACGTAGTTTTTTTCTGACGGTGTCTGAAAATAACAGTAAAGATCGTAAAGATATGAAGTATCACTGCCACTATGATCACTAAGATATTCTTGTACACACGAAAAGCTATAATTTTCCATGTGCTTGAGAGGAGTCACTTTAATGAGGTTCGTAATAGTGAAAAGAAAGTACGGAGGTATTACAGTCTTAAATAAGTCGTGGGGATGTTTTGGGCCCAGGTTATGTGAAAGAACCCATCCAGTCAGGTAGTGCAAGCAAAGGATAGTGCTCTACGAAACGTATTCAGTAAACGCATGATGCACATTGTATGTAACTACATTTTGAGCATTTTTGCAGTTTAAGACCCATTGCACCTAGAAGGCTTTAATATTGAGTATCTCATGGCACGTAAAGGCCGCAGTTTATATGTTCCGATATTTTGGGGTTTCGCGTACAGAGTTAGTTTAAGAAGAGGTTACTTCTTTGAAGTATTGATACTGATAACTTTATTTCAACTTGTATGGAAATGTGAAAGTTGTTTATGTCGTACAGTGTATGAAAATATGTTATTCCTAGTTTCCTGAACGAATCGTCATGGTGCCCCCAGTGATTACATTATGTTTACATGATTAATCTTTCTACATTAGTTAGTTACTCCATGATGTCCATGGCTGTGTACATATTTTTTTTTATTCTGTACAGTTGAAAATAATTTGTGCAGTCACCATTCATGCACCATGAATGCAATCAAACTGGAACCTGACTCAGAATGTAATTCTTCACAGTATGAAGATGAGGGAGAGTTACCTGAACCTTTCACATTTGTTGCAGTAAAGGAAGAAATCGTAAGTTATACCAGTAAGGCTTGTGTTTTCTGAATATATAGTTAGGGTTTCTGTACCATCACAAAAAAACATATTTTGGTTATATAATAAGTGAATGGATCTGTTTTGAATTACCAGGAACAGCGTATTATATATGTGATTTTACATATATACACCCGAAGATGGCCAGCAAGAATGAAATATGTAGTGTTTTTAATTTGATATAATAAACAGATTGGGGGGAAACGGTAGTGTAGTTGGTTGAGGCACTATACTACAAGCCAGAAGGTCGTGGGTTTGAGTCCTGATGAGGTGGATTTTTTGTCACCTAACCTAATCTTCCAGCTGCACTATAGCCCTGGGGTCAACTCAGTCTCTAACAGAAATGAGTACCAGGAATCTTCCAGGGACGCAAAGTGCAGCTGGCACATAAGGCTGACAGTCTTACTGCCATCTGTGAGCTGGTTGTCTGGAAAATTTGGGACTCTTTAACATCTCTCAACCCTATGGGCCTCCATGGCCTGTTACAGGAATAGCTTTACCTTATAATAAACAGATTGACTCTTTGCTACACTCAGTGCAGTCATGTAGTATATAACAGCCAAAATATCAAGTGATCTGCAGCGGTACAGAAAACTTGTGTTTGTATGTTTAACTAGGATCTTTTCGATTCCAAACCACAGAAGCCATACGATACTAGGAATAAGGATTTGTCCTTAAAGCAGGCATAACTGATATTGAAGAACGCAGTCTTCTGGGATTTGGCACCGTGTATATGTGGTGTTAACCGACGTTTCAGAGGAACGTATCGCCTCCATTATCACGGTAGAAGGATGGAGGAGATGATGGAGGCGATACGTTCCTCCGAAACATCAGTTAACACCACATATACACGGTGCCAAATCCCAGAAGACGGCTTTCTTCATAGTCACCGCCGTGAAAGCCTCAAATCTTAGATAACTGATACTGTCATCTCTTCTGAAAGATCTGGGTTTGGTATGTAATATTGCAGAAGGAAGTAAAGAGGAACTAACTAATTCTTCTCTTAAATAGCAGGATGGTGATGCTTACAAAGATCTGTCTCCAAAGGAGGAACAAGATATGCTGCTGCCTAGGTAATTGCATAGCTATATATACCTGTATTATATGCTTTCATATGAAGCTTTCTTACTCCAAATGTGTAACTGTATGCTTAGATTAAAGGTATTGTGACTAGTATTGCTACAGAAAGTGGATCTTGCCATTGTAATCTTGTTTGCAAGTAAAGAGTTGAAACTGACACCTTTTCATTATTTGCAGTGTGGTTAGCGTTCCCTATAAGGATGGCCCCGATGAAGAGATTAAGAACAAATATATTACAGAGGACTGTAATTTTGAAACTTCCAAAGAAGGTAATGTAGGTGAAAATCAGCAGGCAACTCTTCTGAATGCTCCAGTGTGTAAGAAGGAACTGTCTGAAAGTGGAGAAATAATTAAAAATGTGGAATTGAGCTACAAATGTGAGCTATGCAAAAGTAGTTTTGCAACACAAGCCTATCTTGAAATACACAGACAGATACATGAGAAAGTTTTCAGATGTGACAGCTGCGGAAAATATTTTGCTGAAAAGGGAGTGCTTACTATACATCAACGATCACATACTGGGGAGAAACCTTATAAGTGTGACTTTTGTGGCAAATGTTTCTCACAGAAGGGGAATCTTGATATGCATACACGTATACATACCGGTGCAAGACCATTTGATTGTGATGTTTGTGGTAAATCTTTCAGGCAGAAAAGCTATGTTGCTGTTCATCGGCGAACACATACCGGAGAGAAACCGTTCCAATGTATGTTTTGCAAGAAATGTTTCTCACTTAGTGGAAAACTCACGATGCATGTTCGTACCCATACTGGTGAGAAGCCTTTTAAATGTGAGATGTGCGATAAGCTTTTTACACGGTCTGGGGATCTGGCAATTCATCGGAGAATTCACACTGGACAGAAGCCTTACAAATGTGATGTCTGTGATAGGGATTTTGTACGAAGTGGTGATCTTGGAAAGCACCAGCGGACACATACCGCAGAGGAGGCAGGCATGTAATGAACCTAGTTTGTGACAAACCACAAATTCAAAGCAATATTTCATATGGTAATATTCATATTCAGTATTTTCCTAGTAGTAGATTTTAGTGAACCGTTGTGCATGTGCGTATATAAAATATATCACTGAAATTTTTTGTTTTGGTTTATTGCATTACATAGTGCTGTATATAATCATATTTATGTAAGTAGGCTGTACAGTAAACTCTCGGTTAAGTGTTATCATGCAGCCAGTAAATATTTCAAAACAAATTTACCAATTTATGTTTTGTTTTTGTTCCCCTCTCCCCCCGCCAAAAAAACAAAAAGTCGCTACTATCGANCCCCCCCCCCCCAAAAAAAAAACAGAGTTGCTACTTGAATGTGTTCTCTTGCCATGCGGGACTCTCTCCCACCTCCCCCACCACAAACATTAGTAGGGCAGCCCATCAGCCTTCATCATGAACGTGCCGTGTGTGATAACATTTCAATGTATCCAAAGTATCTCGCCCATTAATATGCTGTCTTTCCAAAGAAACCTCTCATGCATGAACTAAAGCGAAAACATACTGTTTTGACTTTGAAACAGGCAGTGGAAATATTAAGAGACTGGAAAAGATGTGAAAATTGTTATCTGTAAGAGTTTTGTCATCTGACAGGCACACCACACTCGCCATGCGTGCCAGGTAAGAAGGAACATACTGTGTATGGATATGTGAGTTTAACAGTTACTTTACATTGCTTCTCTGTGGATTCCTGCAACATGTGAGGGACTTTGCTGTTATTTGCTATTGTAACATTAGAAAGATAGAAATATGAACTGTTCTTTAAACTTGTTGCACATTTTTTTGACATACACTCTTTGTTTGTTGTCCCCCCCCCCCAAATTTGAAGTCTGAACTAGGGATATTATTGTTGAACTTACTGCAACACATTGTTGAATACATTTTGGATATGAAGTAAATATCCCCCCCCCTTCATACACAACAAAAGAATACTGATGCAATTCTTACAATCGCTGTGTTTTGCATATGCCTTGTTTGAAAGTTGATTGTCAAAAACATGTTAGTTGGAATGTACAGCGCAACTCCAGTTGCATTTTTCCTGTGCAATACAGTGTATCATTTCATGATCACAAATATGTAAGCTTATCAAATTTTCAGTAGTAGGTTTCAGTCATTTCTTTGTGTCATAATTACAGCCAATATTAATGGTTAAGTTCAATCTGTTTGCTTTAGCAAAAGACCCACAGATAATATATTCATATTTTTTTAATTTCACCATAACAAAAGTTAGCAAGTGTCAGAATACCAAAAACTAGATGTAAATGTGTATGCACTCAAACTAAAGCATTGTTAAGAGTACAGGAATAAAATATGCCTCCCCATAGAGAACATAGAAATAGTTACGTTCTAAATTGTAATGCTCTCTGGGGGTTTTTTTTTTTTTTGTCTTTAAACCAACCACGACTGCTACTGGATAAGTGTAAGAAAATGACATAAATAGAAATATAAATGTGGTTCATATCTTAGGAACCATTGCACCATATATTCGTAGTAAATGAGGTGGTGGAAATGGTATAGAAAAGTGTTGTGTTTTAATTATTGGGTATATCTTAAATGGGTTTATTATCTAAAATGGTTCTGCTTTCCTTGACTATTTTAAACGATTCGCTTGCTTCATTGACTGTGTTCACTAAATGAGTTTTGGTTGAACCCCTATTATGACAGCTTTTAGTAGCATACAAATGGTGATGTTCGAAGTCCCGATTTTTCACCTTATGCCTCTTCTCACGACGTAACATCTGGATAGAAACGTTTTTTCGTGGTATCTTGCGTCTTGCCACACCAAAGGTTCAGTGTGTCCATTTAATGGCAGCTACATGATTTAACTACTACAAATATAAATCACTTCATCCAATGTGACCTGTAAGTTTTTTACTACATGAAAACTTAACACCCTTGCATGTTTCGGTCTCTGTGGACCATCTTCAGAGGGCAAACATCACTACAAATAGGAAACCACCATCACATAAGTTGTTTAGACGTAAAGCACGTACACTCATATGCTACAATACATAGTATACAAAATAGACATTTCACAAACACAGCAGTTCCCTGGGAATGTAAAGTTTTTTTTATAAAATTGTATAAAATTACTTGATGCTAATTAAAAATTTTTTGGATTGTCAGTAATTAAAAGTCGTAAACCATGCAGGCTCGTGTTCGTCCTCCGATCGTCCCTCTTATATGGGGCAGATAATGTGCCACCTGGCTATCTTGATGTGGAGGTTCTGCGAATATATTATGGGTATTTTACCTCCACATCAAGATAGCCAGGTGGCACATTATCTGCCCCATATAAGAGGGACGATGGGAGGACGAACACAAGCCTGCATGGTTTCCCTGGACCTTCCTAATGGCATATTCTAAATCAAAGTTGAAAAGGACTGGCAATAAAGCATCTCCTTTTAGACCATTCTGGATAGGAAATTTATCAGAAAATGTTTACCTACATGGACTTTACGTTTCTTTTAAACACATTGTAATCAACCTAACTAGTTTCATGGGTATCCCAAACTCTATTAGATTATTGTACAATACTTCCCTCCTAACAGTATCATAGGCTTTCTTGAAGTCTATGAATAGCTGATGTGCTGTCTCATCATACTCCCACTTTTTCTCCAATATCTCATGAATGCAAATGATCTGATCTGTTACGTCGAAACCCACGCTGATTATCCCGAATAATTTCATCTATAAATGGACTAAACCTTGAGAGAAGAATATTGGATAAAATTTTGTATGAAGTTGATAGCAGTGATACCCCTGATCAATTATATTAATATTCATTCATGAAATAAAAATTATATAAAAACTTCTTCAGTGCAGATTTAAAACTTCTCTCATCAGTAGCAAACATTTTTATTGTTTGAGAAAATGATTAAAAACTTTAATACCTGATATGTACGCACCTTTATTCTATTTTGTTAGGTTAACTGCAGGTAAATATAAATTATTGAGGGCTCTTGTATTTGTTAATCTTATTGTTAAATGTAAATGTTTATTAATTATGTATAAAAGTACTGAGAACAGAACGTCATTATTTCCAAATTCTTAAATTCGTCTTACTGGCGATATTCACTGAAAATTCAAATTACATCACCAATATGGCTTCGGATTCAGTTCCGGTTCCGTGCTCCAAGTATGAAAATTATCTGAATCAAAATCAATAATACCAGCCCAATACCTCCTACATCATTCTATTATCCGGATACAAGCCAAGCATTTTCCAGGTCTCTCGCGTCGTTTCTGACACACTGTTGAGTACTGCGATCTGGTGGCCGCCGCGTGATTCAGTACCAACTATAATGAGGGCAGTGAGAAGATGCATTACGTAGCAATATACAATGTTAATTATTTATACTATAAACATATACATCTCAACGTAACTCTTTCCAGGTTTAATTTATTAATAAAAAGAAAGCCAAAATGTGTCATGAACGTAATTGTAATTAATTGTATCTTGTTATAGGACGAAAAATTTTAAGACAATGCAATGCTTGTGCTTAAGCGATGGTTTTATTACGTACTGTGTATCTTTCCGCTATATTCGTCTAGGAAAATTTTTATATCATTTATTCTCCAAATATTTCTTCAGATAATCACCTTCCGGTCTATTACATGAGCTGTGAAATTCGTAATCCTCTCTAAATTGTCATGCTATGTAATGCTCACCACGGTGTCGTTTATTAGTGCAATCTGGTGGCAGAAATCGTAACTATTAGCAAAAACCAACTCCCTCCGCATTCCTTTAGTAGTGCACTCTGGTAGGTAATTCTGAACTAAGAGCAACTACCAGAATCATAAGAGTATCCTAATAAAAAAGGAAGATAATGCTGCTAAAACTGGTGTAAACAATATCACGATAATTAAACTGAATTGCTATTGGATTCATTTTATTAGCTACCACATCGAGATTGACTTGAAACTTAGATCTCAGTAACCTGGATGGCATAAGTACAGTTAAGTACATTGTAAGTTAATTACTGGGTGCGTCGTCGTTAAAGGGTTTATAATTTATATTAGGCTTCACATATTTCCGTCCTTTATATTACGGTATCCTCGTTTTACTCACGATAATCAGTGAAAGATTGCGGTTTACATCGCTATTGTGACTTCGAATTAACTCCAGTTCCGTGCAGCAAGTATGAAA
The DNA here is from genome assembly GCF_002891405.2 of Cryptotermes secundus. Classification (NCBI taxonomy): domain Eukaryota; kingdom Metazoa; phylum Arthropoda; class Insecta; order Blattodea; family Kalotermitidae; genus Cryptotermes; species Cryptotermes secundus. The sequence goes on from NW_019730108.1 coordinate 1,142,168, forward strand.
ATTATGTGAATCAAAATCAAGTAGACCAGCTAAATACCTCCTAGGCTATCCTATTATCCGGATACAAGCCAGCCATTTTCCTGGTCTCGCAACATTTCTAAAGCACGATTGAGTACTGCCAGCTGGTGGCCGCCGCGCGATTCAGTACCAGTTACAACTGAAAACTGAGAAAACGCATTACGTGGCGATAGACGATATGAATGAATTATATTATATGCATATATATCTGAACGTAAATATTCCCAGATTTAATTTATAAATATAAAATAAAGGCCAAGAGGTATCATGAATGTAATTCTAATTTAATCTAACTTGTTACAGGAAAACATTTCTGACGATGCAATACTTGTGCTTCAGGCGATGGTTTTATTATGTACTGTCTATCTTTTCACTATAAACGTCTCTGAAAATTTTTACAAAATTTATTCTCCAAATATTTCATCAGCTAATCACTTTCCGGTCAACTAGGTGAGCTGTGAAATTTGTAAACTCTCTAAATTATCACGCGATGTAAACGTAAACGCTCCCTGCAGACTCTTTCAGTAGTTATTAAACTACTGAAAGAGTCTTTCAGTTATTAGAGTAGTTCAGAGTAGTTATTCTTTCAGTAGTGTAATCTGGTGGCAACAACCAACTCCCTCCAATCTTGTTTAGTAGTGCAATCTGGTTCATAACTCGTAACTATTAGCAACAACCTACTCCCTCCAGTCGCGTTTAGTAATTCAATCTGGTGGCAGAAAGTGTAACTATTAGGAACCTCCACAATCCTTCAGTACTGCACTCTATAGGTAATTCTTAATTAACAGCAACTACCAGAAGCATAAGAGTATGTAAATATAAATAAAGTTTATGCGGTTAAAGCTGGTGTACAAATATCGATATTATTACGCGGAATTGTTTATGGATTTAGCCACCACAGCGAGATTAACATGAAACTTCGATCTCAGTAACATAGATTGTAAGTTAATTACTGGGTGCATCGTAGTTAATTGGTTTATAATTTCAATTTAGGCGTCACATACGTTCGTTCTCTATATTATGGTATCCTCCTTTTATTGACGATAATCAATTAAATACGGCGGATTACATCGCTACTATGACTTCGTTTGTAAATCCGGTTCCGTGAAGAATATGATGATTCTAAATCGAAGCCAACTACCTCCTCTCCTATCCTAATATCCCGATACAAAGCAGTCTTTTTGATGGTGTTTTCTCGTCGTGCCGTACGGGTAAAACGGAAGGGTCAGTGCTTCCATCTAGTGTCATATACGTGATTTAACAACTGTCCTACATGCATCAGCTGGCAAGTTCAATTTAAATAGCATCACGAAATATGGATTAATTATGCAATAAAGGTATGAGTGTAATTCTTACTTTAAATAATGTAACGTTAATTAATAAACCAAACCAAACAACTATCGTGAAAGTGATTCTAATTATATGTCAGAGAGTGCCTCTTTTCTTGTCGATTATTTTGTTAAATTTTATTTTTGTTTTTCGGTTGGTACATTTCAAATGGATGATGTTATATTATCGTTATTGTTTGAAATATTAATTTTTGCTCCAGTTGATTAGCTATGAAAATAAATATCGAAATTATCATGTTGCCCATATCTCCGTTTTGTTCAGTGCTGCATTGTGGTTGTCTATTGTGGTCTATTGCGTCTCGTGGTTCTCATTCTAACGCCTCCTGCCCTACCCTATAAAATGAATCCTTCAGAGGAGCGGCTTGGACAGCCAAAGAAGGGAGGATATAACAAACTAAGATGCGGCGTTTTTTTACTACACTTCACGGTTTTCCATGAGGTTTTAGTCGTGAGTGTTCAGGTATTACTCCACAGATAGCGCTATCGTTAGATACTAAATATCTTCACAAAATTGTTTCCATTTCTATGCATTCCTGCTCATGTACTTGCTTTTGTTAGCTAGGTTTGTAGCAAAAATTTCGACCTCCTTTTCTATCCTCGTTCCACGCATGTGCGTGTTTTATCGCAGTTTTTATTTAATATTTTCTTCCTAATCCGCGTTGAATTAGCTTCTTCTCAAGTGATTAAATAATTGCGTGATGTTAGCTGTGGTTCGAGCTTTCATTCGCTTCATGTTTTACCATGAGGTTTTGGTCAACAGGTGGCGCTATTCGCTCCATGGGTGTCCATGGGGTTTTAGTCCACAGGTGGCGCTCTAATTTTTATTTATATTTGTGTTGTTAATTCGCTGAATTCGCTTGGCCTCAGATGATTGGCTTTCTGCGTGATTATCTAGAGAAAATGTGGAAGCCTCGATGTCTCACAACCCTATGGGCCTTAGGACCTGTTACAGGGATAGCTCTACCTTTTTCTTACAAGGGTTTGGCTGCAGCTGCTGAAAATATTCAGATTTTTTTTTTTTTTTTTTTTTTTTTGCTCTGCATGTAGAGAATGAACAGTAGGATAGGCGTTTGTCGATGTGCTAACATTTCCTCAGCGCCATCTGTCGACTAAAACCTCATGGAAAGCCACGAAGTCTAGTTAAAATGTGGCATCGTAGTATCTTATTGGGCTGTGCAAACCGCTTCTCTGAAGAAATTTAATCAATTGTGGAGTAATGTTCAACAGATGGCGCTACAGTTTTAAATATTTTCTTGTTAACTCTCGCTGATTTATCTTGATCTCAAGTTATTAACTTTCTGCGTGACCCCAAGAGCGGGTAAGGGTGGAGTCCCACGCTTCCATAGTATTTATATTCATATGAAACAAAAAAGTAGCGCCGTCTTTGAACATTACTCCACAGATGGCGAAACATAGGACCGCTTACATAGTATTCATATTCATATGAAATAATAAAAAGCGCTATCTGTTGTACATTACTCCACAGATGGCAAAGCGTGGGACCGTACCCACGACCGCTCTTCGGGTCACGCAGAAAGTTAATAACTTGAGACCAAGCTAAATCCGCGAGAGTTAAGCAAATATGAAATAAAACTGCAGCGCCATCTGTTGAACAAATGTTGTAATGTTCAACAGATGGTGCTGCAGTTCTTTTCAAATTTGTTGTTAACTCTCGCTCAGTTAGTTTGGTATCAAGTGATTAACTTTCTGCGTGGTTATAAGGGTGGTTGAGGGTGGGGTCCCACGCTTCAATCCTCAGTACCTCTTGCCCTACCCTGTAAAATGAATTCTTCAGAGGAACGGTTTGCACAGCCCAATAAGATACTAAGATGCAACAGTTGAACTACACTTCGTGGCTTTCCATGAGGTTTAAGCCCACAGATGGCGCTGCAGTTTTAAACATGTTCTTGTTAAATCTCACGGAATTAGTTTGGTCTCAAGTGAATAACTTCAAGTCACCCCTAAGTGCGGGTGGTTGGGGGCGGAGGTGGGGCAATTTTTTTTCCAATGAAAGCCTATACCCGCTTAGGCGAGTGTTTTAATGAGCGGCCGCAAAAACCAGAAATCTTCCATCGCCCCGGTCCCTCCCTCTATCTCTGCCTCCTCCTTTACCCTATCTCCTAATTTCTTTTTCTTTTTACTGGTTTTGAACCAGGGACCTTCTGAACATTAGGCTGATGTCTAACCCCTAGACCACCAGCACCACTAAAATTTATTTTCTTTAATCTTCCTCTTAAGCTACATCTATTGTTACAATTACACAAAAATCTTATTAACTCCATTTGTATTTTATAAAACTTTCGTTGGTTCCGAACCTCGGAACTTCGTATTACTACGCCAGTATTTTACCAATAGGACACAAATGCCACGGAAAATTTTGACCTTTAGTCTTTCTCTTATGTTACATCTTGCTATATAATTCCAGAAAAATCTCATTACAAAAATCCTTGTGGTCTCGAACCACGGACATTTCCATTACATCGCTGGTGCCTTACCGCTAGACCACCAGAGCATGCATGCTACAGCTTTCTGCGATCCTCCTCATAATCTACGACTTGGTTTATAGCTGCAGAAAAATCGTATTTATTTGTTCACTTTTCAATTTCTATTGACAAAAGACACTGTGGTCTCGAACCCGGTACCTTCCCAATACTACTCCCATGTCTTACCCACGTACCACCAGATCTATACACATTTGTTACCTTCAGCTTCCTCATATAGTACGACTTGCTTCCTATATGAACAAATTTATTTTCTTTTTTTTCACAAAAATAGTCATGTCTTCGAACCACGAATCTTCTAAACCAGGGGTCTCCAAAACGGGCCGGATAAAATGAGAAATTAACAACTCTAGGTATATGAGTTTTATTGAAAGCACAGAATTTCATAAACTAAATACAAAGTACGTGAGAATAAATTATCGTATATTAATGACAACAGACAGCAGCAGCAGTTTATCACAAATTATAATGAAACAATTAATGTGAAAGATGGATCTCTATTTGCATTCTTAAAATCTGATTAAATTGAGGTACAAATTTTGAAACGCTGATCACAAGTAGCGACTTTAAATGTCATTGGATAAATTTGCCATATTTCGACTTGATGTACTTCATCTGGGAAAAAGTTTGTTCACACAGATATGATGTCCCAAAAAATGGAGATAAATTTACAAGCAAAGTTCTTTAAATTTGGAGATTACCGTCCCACCCAGTGAGGCTTCAAGCCACACCGGTTGGTCGCTACTCTTTACCGTTCTTCCTTTCTCTTGTCGTTCTCGCCGCTGCCGTCGTTGAGCTTGCAGCTAGGTCGGCTTTACCTGGCTCCACCGCTTCTCCAACTCCACCACTTCTCTTCACTATGGAAGGGGGTATCAGGTCCGGGACTTGGCCTGATTTGTCTATGGGCGCCAGCAACAGTGGGTACAGCTGCGAAGGGAAGGGAAAAGGTGGACGGGGTGGGAGCTGATGGTGATCGGGCTAGTTGTGGGTGGCGTGAGACTCTGGCTCAGGTCGTTTAGGGCCTTACTCCGACGAGGAGAAAAGAACACACTGGACACACAGACACCTAGCACCACTTCCTTTATTGGTTTGTAATCTGGGCGTCACTAAGATACAACTCAGATTGTTACTTTACTACACTCGGTACGGGAGAGCTCGGATTCTACCAAATGAACGGGTTGTCGTTACTTGGTTACACACTCCTGTAAGCCTTGTCACTTTGCGCCGTTAGCACTAATGCGTAGCACTTGGGGACTTGTACAGGTTACCGCTACCACTGCGTGTGTGGGGTCTGAGATGGTCACCAGTTCGCACTCGCGTTTCTTTTTCAATATATATATATATATTTTTTTTATTTAACTTTCGAACACGATTTTCACTTAACAGTCGATCGAAAGGGCTAGCTCCGCGTCCGGCGAGTTTAACTGTTGTTACGAGACTTTCGAAAAAGAATTCCCCCTCTGTTTTTGCAGATTCAGAGGTCCTGCGAAAATTTGAGGAACGCCTCGTTGCCATCCTCCAAATCTCCGGGTTGGCTGGATTTAGACAATAGGGGGGAGGGTTCGATAGAGTTTCTCATTCCTCCAATGGTCAGCTGTTTCGCGGCGAAAGTTGGGTTCACGCTCTTTCACAGTCTTTCTGACCCGGGGTGGATCAAGGGGGTTCAATCTCACGGTCTTTTAAGGGTAGGTCCATGACGAATTTGAGGCCTAAATTGTCACATTCATTACGCTGCACCGAAAAATGTTATTGTATGATATTTAGAACCTGAATGAAGGGGAATTCGCTAAAGAGTATTCCGAAGGTCTCCACTANTAAGCCTTGTCACTTTGCGCCGTTAGCACTAATGCGTAGCACTTGGGGACTTGTACAGGTTACCGCTACCACTGCGTGTGTGGGGTCTGAGATGGTCACCAGTTCGCACTCGCGTTTCTTTTTCAATATATATATATATATTTTTTTTATTTAACTTTCGAACACGATTTTCACTTAACAGTCGATCGAAAGGGCTAGCTCCGCGTCCGGCGAGTTTAACTGTTGTTACGAGACTTTCGAAAAAGAATTCCCCCTCTGTTTTTGCAGATTCAGAGGTCCTGCGAAAATTTGAGGAACGCCTCGTTGCCATCCTCCAAATCTCCGGGTTGGCTGGATTTAGACAATAGGGGGGAGGGTTCGATAGAGTTTCTCATTCCTCCAATGGTCAGCTGTTTCGCGGCGAAAGTTGGGTTCACGCTCTTTCACAGTCTTTCTGACCCGGGGTGGATCAAGGGGGTTCAATCTCACGGTCTTTTAAGGGTAGGTCCATGACGAATTTGAGGCCTAAATTGTCACATTCATTACGCTGCACCGAAAAATGTTATTGTATGATATTTAGAACCTGAATGAAGGGGAATTCGCTAAAGAGTATTCCGAAGGTCTCCACTACAAGATAGCGGGTAATATTCGGATTCCCAAAACATTTGACTGCCGTGACCAATCGGGTGTTGAAAATTGGTCCCTTTCCTCGACTATTGAAACAGTTCGCCGCTTCTTTCTAAAAGCGGGGTTTAACATCTGGAGAGTTATGACCGGTCAGAGGGTCATCTCTCTGCGTGACAAAGGGGTCTCTCCAGCGTCTTTTGGACAGATTTCTCTTTTATTAGAGCATAGGGCTCTTTGTAGAAGTAGGGAGAGTGTCGGGCTGGTCTGGTTTCAGTCCGGGGATTGTGACCCGTCATAAATTTTACCTTCTCGGATCTGCGTAAGGAAACACTCAAGCTGTTAGTTCTTTAGAATTTCTCTCTCGTCCCAAAACACCCGCTCGGGTAGGAGGGAGGCATGACTTCCCTTAGTGCCAATTGGATTCAGGTGCCTCTGGTTTGAGTGCGGTGTTAGGTATTACCTCCGCTTTGATGTATTGACAAGTACCGATACACGTAAACAAAACGTTGTGGTCCTTTGCATTGTACGGTTACACAGAGCTCAGAAATTTATAAAATTCGATCAAATTTCCTTCACTGTATTTGTCTTTAATATGATAATTTTCCTGAAGTTCAATAATTTCCATTTGAATTTGACTTGGGACATCTGCAGCATTACAGTCAAACGGATTTTGAATCAATCAAATTTCCTGTGCACTGGAATCCAAATCAGCAAATCGCTTCCGAAATTGTTCTTTCAAACCTGAAATTACTAAATTTGCAAACGAGGAAGGAAATTCTGCTTCACCCTTTTTATGCAACTCTGCACAGTATAGCATATGAACAAAGTTACAATTTTTCACTTGGCTNTGAATGCCTTGATAAGTGCAAATAAATCACAGACTAAGTTATTTTCACCCTGCAACTTGAAATTCAAATGGTTCACCAGATCAGCAAAAAATGCTAATTTCCAAAGCCACTCGGTATCTGCTAAAAGTGGTTCGTGATGTTTTTCTCGGTAAGAAATATATCAATTTCATTCATGAGCTGAAAGAAGCGCGAAAGAACCTTTCCACAGCTAAGCCATCGAACTGCAGTATAATATGTCAGGTCAATAAGCTCGATATCACATTTACCAGTACTCACTGGAAAATTAGTTCAATTGGCGCATTTCTGCACAACTCTTTCGCGGGCCGTAGTTTGGAGACCCTTGTTCTAAACCATACGCCAGTGCCTCACCAAAGGACCGCCATGGTTATGACAACGATATTACTTAGTCTTCCACATATCCTACCGCTTCGTTTCTACCTTTACAAAATTCCTTTTTACTACTTGCTTCGTTTCAAAGTCATTTTACGACTGATGGTTGGCCAGTCACATTCTCTTAATTTAGAGCCCATTCAGACTCTCATGACCAGATCTTAGTCCTATTTCCCCAAACCTCCGTTAAATATCTCGTTATTTTGATATCGCACATATTTCCCNCTCCTCACTTGTCAGTCAATTAATTCCTATATTTCGTCCATCCTCCTCTAAACTACATGTCACGGCCTCTACAACTATATGCATATACTGAACATGGCCTTGTTGGCAATATATATAAGCCCCCTGTCAATTCACAACAGATTTTGCCTTATTTTCATTAGCTCACGCTAGACCGGCAATTTAGTCACCTCAACAATCATACACACCGCTGCAAAATTTAAGCCGTGTGTTTTGTTGGGCTTCGCCTTATTCAGTATTCCGAACACTTTCATTTTCACGATCTTCTGTGGCTTCTGGTTGCTGGCAGCTCTACGCATTGGGATATTGCTGTTGTTGCGTAGAACCTTGATTTCTAAGTGCTGCACTTTCGAAACGTGGGTATTTGCCGCAAATCCCAAGGCATGCATAGGACACTGCAGACATAAATACTGCTCTGTGGACGGTACATTTCATCTTAGAGCTTAATCGCTCACTTTTTAATGAAGGACATGCTCTAATAAATGTTTGAAGGCATTGACTTAGGTCATTTATATATCTAATCCTCTTACCGAAAAAAATACATAAGTTGTACATGACTCACGAAGGGGGTTCTTCTCAGTTCAATACGAGATGACACTCAACCGATCTATAAACTCTCTTGACATAAAATTTCATTTCTTTTGTTCCAGCGCTCACACTGCGTCTCAATCGCATCCATACCTCGTTGCAGCGTTCTAAGAACATACCCTTCTATGCTCAGTTGCATACACAGATGCCAGCAGCAAACACACCTAGATATACACTAGTATTTTTGAGAGGGGAGAGGAGGTTCATTTACACATACGCTGTACAATGTCTGGCACACCTTTTCTCTTGGCAGAAACATTTTGCCTTCGACCAAAACTTTGAATTTTCTCACGGCAAACATGTGCTAACAGGCTTCATTATACTAACAGAAATTTTAATTTGAACTTACACGCACTGTTGTATGGCCCTGGCCGCAGAGAAATCTCCACTGTGTCTTATAGCCGCTCACCTGTACATTTACGGCTACAGTGTAGCAAAAGACACTAATTTTCAGTATGTTGACACATGACTGGAAAGCATAGCAGATGGCTTAGAGCAGGAGCAGAACATGTCTGAATGCTTAGGGATTGGGCTTCTTACACGCTACAGGCTGAACACATGCACAAATTTGTGCAACATAGCAGCATTTGGACATTACAGAAAATGCCAGTATACTGAAACATAACATATGAAGTGTTTCAGTATTAGTTAGCAAACATGATACCAATAAATACTGTATTTAATTACTTTGAGAAGACATCTGTTGAAAATGAAATTAGGAGAAAGAAAGGCATGTCACTGAAGTCTGTCATGCACAGTTAACTCTCAAGCATCAACGTGAAATTTTTGGTTACCTGGGCATGTGGTGCGCTGGGAATTTTCCAGCCCTTGCTCAAAGGTCGGTTAGTAATGTCACTGAACTTACAGACAGGAGTGGTCAGTGTAAAGCCATGCCACTATGGTCCAGACACTCATTTTTTTTTCTTTTCAAGATAAAACTGTAGATTGCTGTTTGTTCTTTTTTCCTCTGCTATATAAATTTCTGTAATTTTGACGTTTCAAAATTCAGAAGTGGACATCACAGCACAGAAAATTGTTACCCTAAATAGGGGGCATGCGGTAGTGTAGTTGGTTGAGGCATGATGCTACGAGTCAGAAGGTAGCAGGTTCAAGTCCCGATGAGGTCATTGGATTTTTTCCGTTGACCTTCTAGCCGCACTATGGCCCTGGGGTCGACTCAGCCTCTAGCAGAAATGAGTAACAGGAATCTTCCTGGGGTTAAAGGGTGGCCAGCGCGTAAGGCTGACAACCTTGCCTCCATCTATGAGCTGATTGTCTAGAAAATGTGGGAACCTCAACATCTCACAACCCTATGGGCCTCCACACCCCGTTTCAGGGATACCTTTATTTTTTTTTTTTTACCCTAAGTAGATTATTTCATTCTGACAGAATATAAAGGTAACTGAGATTTGAAGCTTGGCTTTTACCAAGACTACCTTTCTGCCACACACACTTAACACTGGGATCACTGTGCTTGGCACTATTCAAATAGGGTATGCTTATTTGTAAAACTTTTCTTACAGTACTTTGGTTTGGAGCAGCTTGTTGCCCCCATTCTGAGTTACTTGTACTGGATACAAGGAAACTGCATTAAGCTATTTGTATAGAGTAAAGTGACTTAAGGTGGGGGTAATATTTGGGGGTACTTTACTGATTTTATTTTGTCTGTTCACATGCTTGGGAGAACACAAGGATGCTAATGGACAGCTTCGCCCTGGAGAGGACATGTGTGGGCCCAGCACGGAATTTAATTTCTCAGGAGATAGTGCGCAAAACACTCTTCAACTTTTTCCAGTGCTGCTCATCAGTTATTACTCTCCATCCATTTTACTTCTTCGCTTCGCTACTCATCAAATGCTTCACTTGTCTTCATGCTTACATTTGAACAAGTTGTTACTGAAGCTACACAGTTATATAAATTGAACTTTACAACAACATTCACTTTTCATTTTAAAGTTATGAAACACATAAAGAATGTAGGAAATTCTGAAAGTTGTGTGTTGAGGAATGTAAAGAAATGATGTTTTGAAGGTTGTGCATAGAAGGGAAAAGGAGAAGCAGCTGCAATGGACACTGGAAAATGTTGAGATTTCCTGTGCATACTATCTCGTAGAAAATAAAATTTCCAGGCACCCCAGACATATCCTCTCCAGTGCGAAAACTCTCATACCTCTCATCATCCTCCCTGCAAAGCAAAAATAAAAAACCTTCATTAATTTTTATTATCCTCCATGAAATAAAGCACATGACAAGAAATACCAAGAACAATTATTCATCTCACATGTTCTCCATGATAGTCAGCATTTATTGCAACTGCTTGTTGCATGTTCAAAGTTCTAAACCTACACATGTGCTGAGAATGTAAAAATAACCAATACAAAATTGCATCTGGTATATAGTAAATGGTGAACAACTGAGTTAGGTAAAAAAAAAAGTAATGCCCATTTATTGATGTTAAATCTCATACAGCTGAATATAAAGCATATTATTATATTTAGAGCCTTATAAATTTACCTAGTCACCTGCAACATACCATACAACACAATAAAGGTCAGTGGCAGTGGTTGTGTTTGAACCCACGACCTCTGAATTACCAGGCCAGTACACTAACCACTAATCCACTGTGGTGACTCAGCAGATGATGTTCTAGCTCTACTTATGTTGCACGTTTAGTTTCTTTCTACCTCACAGTAGGGCCCCATGTGGAGCTCACATCTGCACTTGGTTGGCTGAGACTGTTTCTGTCAGCTTGTGATCCCCAGAATGGGCCAGCACTCAACCAGGCACAGATGTGAGCTCCTCATGGGGCCCTACTGTCAGACTGGAAGTCACTAACATTTCCTGGGCCATCCAAGTGGTTCTACTGGGGTCCATTGCACCCTCTGTAATATCAAGTATACAATGGACAGGTTAATTTCCATGTAGCAACAATCTGCTCTCATTTCTGCACACGCGGAAGCACCTGACCATAACTTCTTGGCTCTGTTTATCAGGCTCCCAGAGCAAGATCAACTCTTCCCCAATTAATGAAACTTGGCCAGTCACTCTGAGCAGTAACCCCTGTCTGGTGTTCTCTAATTTCATGCTCTGCCCCAACCCTAACATCACCCTACAGTACACAGTTTGTGGAAAGAGGATGGGCATGTGAAGGTGAATTTTCTGACAAACAAGCACATCTACTGACTAAGATTCTGAAGCAACGCAACCTGATCGTACCCTTGCCTAATGTCTGAGCATGGGGCCCAGCTGTATCTGACGTGGCACATACCTTCAGTACAGGGGTGGCTCATGGGTGGTGCACAGCTGAAGAGGAAGTCACTGCATGATCCTCACTCACTCAGCAACACTACCTCCTTCATCCCTAAGAACAGCTCTGCTTCCTTGACACCATTCCTGGATCGCCAACATAGAGGAACAGTGACACATATACAGATTCTAAATCTCAATACATTGTGCATCTGCCAATTCACGATCACCCTCTGACCCATAATGTAGCAGCACAAGAGACACTCACCTACAGCACACACGTGCAGTAACAGAGGGGTAGAGAAACTTGTTGGTCACTCTTGGTCTGAAGGGCTCCTTGTGGATGCAGTGCAGTGGGGAAGAATGTTCTGGGTCCAGGCACACAGCACTGTTAAAATGGTATTCATTACTGACAATCCATGCTCACTGCTGTAATATGTGGCAGCAGATTCCTTCAAAAAAGTAATCAGTAACATTGCAACAGAGGGTTACACTTAAACCATTGCTTCCTCAGGCCTACACAGTATGACATTCTTTGCTGGTTGGGACAGCCATCTCTTCACTGTTGCCTCTCCAGACCTGTCAACAAATGGTAATATTTACATACAATCATATGTATCAGTTATTTCTTGATGGTAGACTAACCTAAACTAAACTAAAAACAAGTATGTAAGATCTGAGGTTATCACAGCAGTGGTTATGTAGAGTCCTATCATCTGGGATGCAACTCCTCCATCATGTGAGTGCTGACCTGTCTTCTCTGTGGGACCTCCACCCTGATGTTGCGGCTTCCTTCCACTACCTCTGCTCCCTCCACTCCCACCCCATGCACGCAACTTAACGCATTTGACCTCTCTCTCACATTATGTTTTTCCCCAGACCAGCAAAATCGACCATTTTCAAGGCCTCAGTGGTCATGTGACAGCCCAGCTGTTTCATTCTGTTTTCCTCAGCGAACCAACAGGAACCGAGGTCCACCCTTCCACTTCCTTCCTGTCTCATCTATAATCCAAAATTTCCAGTCAGTTGATTACTGAGCCTGCTTTCACACTGGTATCTCACTTGGCTTATTAAACCCTGAAGATGGAGGCAGTATGTTCCTCCAAAACGTTGATAGACTTCCAATGGACTACATGGTGTTATATTTCAGAACATAGTCCTCTTCTTTAAAAATACGTAATTAAAGAGCTCCTTTTCATAAAATACTATAAAAATGGGGGGGGCAAGGCCAAAGCAAGAGGTGGGTTATAAATACTTAATAACGCATAAAAATTATCTCCAAAAAACAGAGACAGTACAGAACCGTATTACACAAAGAACTGAGTGAAGTAAATGAATTTTCAAATGTAAATGAAGAATGGGAATCCATTCGGTCAAAAATCGTTGCAACAGCTGAAGAAGTGGTAGGAACACAAGTCCAGGTACCTAGAAACGATGGTGGGGCAATGATTGTAGGAGAGCAATAGAAAATAAAAATAAAGCAAGACAAAGACTCCTACAGTGCAGAACGAGAGTTACTTGTGAGAAGTGTCAAGCTAAAAGAAACAAAGTAAAGAGGGTCTAGAAATAAAAAGAGGAAACGTTTAAATGACAGAATTCTACAAATTGAGGAAAATCATAGTAAGAATGAAACTAGAAGTTTTTTAATGACATCAGATTTATGAAAACACACAGTAGTGCATTGCCAAGGATGTGTAGAGATGCTGATGGGAATTTAATAGTGCATCAACTGAAGGTATTAGAAAGATGGAAGGAATATTTTATTGAAATGTTCACTTTGGCAGAAACAGACCAAATCCTTGATATTACGGATGACTCAGCGGGTGATAATGACTTCTATACTGCACCTCCAACATACGACAAGGTATGTACAATAATCACCAGACTCAGAATCAATAAAGCTGCTGGACCAGACAACATTACCCCAGAGTTAATTAAATTTGGTGGATGAACACTGAAACAAAGGACACATAAGCTGATACTGAAGATATGGCAGGATGAAGAGATCCCTGCACTAGGGGGGGAAGGAATCATAGCACCGATACATAAAAAAGGTGGTAATTTGCCATGTCATAATAACAGACCAATAACATTATTAAATATCTCATATAAAATTTTTGCAACTCTACTAAATAATAGACTGGTAGCTACTATAGAAAGTAAATTGGATGATTGTTAAATGGGATTCAGGCCAAACAGATCAACAATAGATAACATGTTATATTTTAGCGTCCTGTTGCACTGATTCACGTTCATGATGTGTATTTGTACCAACCGTCTTACAGTGCACACAATTTCACCTTTCTCTTCACTACATGTTTCGGCACTAACGTGCCATCTTCAGGTGTGGTTTTATTTATGTCAAACCATTGCACTGTATGCCATCACATAACGCATGCAGTCACAAGGGAAGGACACAACACAGGACACAATATACACAAGAATATAGGAAGAGTACTCCCATATGAAAGGATTGACATAACTCGCGAATTTGAAGTGCGACATATAGATGATAAATCTTGAAAAATTTTAATATATAAATTTTATTATTATACACGACAAATTTACATTTTAATCATTTTATAAAGGAGCCATGATGGCATACAGTGCAATGGTTTGATGTAAATAAAACCACACCTGAAGATGGCACATTAGTGCCGAAACATGTAGTGAAGAGAAAGGTGAAATTGTGTGCACTGTAAGACGGTTGGTACAAATACACATCATGAAATAAATTACATATTTATAATTAAACAGATCTATGAAAAATGCTGTGAGTTTAATATTGATATTTACAACATATCTGTAGACTATACACAAGCATTTGATTCTATTAATTTCGGCTATTCCGGTACTGTCTGTTACAGACCCGGAAGAAATTTTAACTTTCTTGATCCGGGCAAAAGGGGTTTTTGACCTAAAATTGGTTTCAGATTCTGAGTTCATGGCGCTTCTGGTTAGCAGAACGTCGGGAAGGATTACGCAAATCCTGGGAGCACACGTAGGGACGACCCAATGCTGGGGACTGGTTCAAACGGAAATAATTTCCACGTTTCTTCCTTGTCGTGTGAAGGAACGGTTTCTAGCGTCGCATGTCCTGGAGAGGTTCCAATCTCCAGGGGAAGATCTGAATAGTTACGTCATGTCAGTGGTGGCAGCGGCGGATATCCTAGGATTTTCTGGCTCGGAAGCTCAGTTAGTGCAGCGTATGCTGCAGAATTTACATCCCAAGGTAAAATCGTATTTGTTATTTGCAACTCGGCCCGAGTCTATTAAAGATTTGTTTTCGCTCGCTACTACTGTAGCGGAAGCAGTGGCGGTCGAGAACCAGCGTAAGCGGACGGCTGCCTCCGCTCAACAGGGGTGTGTCTCCCGGCCGGTTGCAAGTGGTATGGTAATAGGCCAGACAACTGCTGCCACGGCCGATTCTAGACGCAGATGCTGGGGATGTGGAGCTCCTGGGCATAATTTGCGTGACTGTCCATCTAGGCCTCACCAGAGGCGGGCTCCCGGAAGTTCGGGAAACGATCTCGGCGCGCGGGAGTAAGTGGTGGGTCCCGAGTGCCGAATCTAAGTCCACCTCGCAGAGTTTTCTTTCCTAGGGATTCGCGGCCCTCTCCCTTCGTGACTGTACGTATTGGGGACTTTTGTTTACCAGCGATGTTAGATTCCGGCTCCTCTCGATCCTTTATAAGACGCGATGTCTTGGATACTATTAAAGGATCGAACCTGCCTTATACCGTCGAGACAACGGAGGAACGATGTCTGCTGGCGAACGGGGAATCGTGTGTTCTCTCGCTGGTCTGCGTGTTGGGAATTAAGATACATTCCTTTTCTTGGAAGTTTGGGTTTTTAGTCTTAGATGACTGCCCCGTTCCGTGTATTTTGGGTGTTGATTTCTTGACGTTCGCACAAGTGCGAATAGATTTTTCCACCCGTAAATATTATTTTCTCTTCCAGCCTGAGAGCGAGTTCGACTTCGAGTCCATGGATTTGGGCAAGTGTAAGTCGCAGGAATTCCCGTGTTCCTATGACGCATTGCAGAAACTCCTGTGCGGGTCGATACCCGGTGGGTC
>NW_019730108.1:1161896-1169436 GCF_002891405.2 Cryptotermes secundus
CTCTACTTCGCAATTGAGGTTTCGTGTGTGCCTTTCGCTTGGGAAACGAAAGACCGTCAGGACAAAGTACGTGAAGTGCGAAATCGAACTCTGCATTTCCGGATTTTTTTGAGAATTCCACACGAAGGCAACATTCCGGCAGATGACGCAGGTGGGAAGACAGACACTCCATGCAGATGGTGGCCAAAAATTATATAAGTAGGACATTATTTTCTACCTTAAAAATGTATTTCAAATAACGTCCGCACGCGCGGACTTTGCGACACCACATGGCGTCATTCGTACCGCTGCCTTTATATCTGCGACGACATACGGTGTCTTTAGTCGTTTAAAGGTTAAGAGGTGTCAAATAATATACTACCTCAAAAACCACAATGTTCCATCCAAATTAATCAGACCAATAGCAGCAACTCTCCAAAACATGAAAGCAAAGGTTAAAATAAATGGGGAGCTTCCAAATGAGCTGCGGAGTGAAACAGGGTGACCCATTATCGACATCACTTTTCATACTGCTTATAGATGATAATGTAAAAAGTCTAGATGTTAAGAGGTAAAATTTCCGAAAGGTTAAAACAGTGTTGTGCATATGCCGATGACATATTCATTATTGCAAGAACCAAACAAACACTGATTAACACATTTGAACAGCTTAAAAAAGCCTTGCAAAAGTATGGGCTGTTAGTCAACAAACAAAAAACTAAATTCCTACACTGTTCTAACAAACCTCGAATAATTCAAGATCTCACATGCAGTGACGTAAACATAGAAGTCTCTCATTATAAATATTTAGTGACGTAAACATAGAACAAGTCTCTCATTATAAATATTTAGGGTCTATAGTTAATTCAGATAACACAATTGAACAAGAGATTAAAGAGAGGTTAGCAACTGGAAATAAAGCATATGCTGCACATTTAGCACTGTTTAAAAGCAAACTTATTTCTAAAACAGCCAAATTAAGATTATACGAGGTGGTAATTCGACCACTATGCCTGTGAAATCTGGACACTTAAACAAGCCATTAAACATAGGCTTTTAATCTTAGAAAGAAAAATTCTAAGAAAGATCTTCAGGCCATCAAGAAACCGTGATGGCTTCTGGAGAATTAAAGCAAATGATGAACTAGATAAGCTAACAAAAGGAAGGAACATGGTTAACTTCATCAAAGCCCAATGAATAAGTTGGCTTGGACACATCTCAAGGATGGAGGCTGGATGAACAGTTAAAAGAATATATGACTGGCAGCCACACACTATAAGAAAGAGAGGCCGACATAAGATCAGATGGAAAGATGACGTAAGGGAAGATCTAAAAGACTTAGGAATTTATAAATGGAAAACTCGCACACAGGACAGAAGTAGTTGGAAGGAAATTGTTGAGCAGGCCAAAGCGTTCAAGAAATGGAGCTGTCGAGCCTTATGAAGAAGAAGACCAAGGCATAAAATGAAATATTTTAGAGGAGTATCAGAATTTCATCCTATCAATGGTGCACTGTCTTGAGCACTGTGCAGATGTTCACCATGTTGCACGATACTGACCACACAACAGCATTACATTGAGAACTAAAATCATGTCAAATCACACGGTATATATCAAGAAATGGCTGTATAATGATACTGCTGTGACAGTGCGGCAGAACACACTATCATACAGATGAATGTGAGGGCAACACCTCATATGAGGTCAAGACACTCAAAACATATTTTAAACTGGTTATTCTTTGAGCACCCTACCACTTAACACTACATATTCTGAGCTACCAAGAGCCTCACCCAGGTCTGCAGGCATGCCCACATCTCTGCCTGGAAGAATGGCAGCAGCCTTTCTCCCATGTTTCATTTTCTATATTACCCTTCTTGTTCACATAATTTTATAACAATATTCCATCACCCAGACTGGTGAACACATTAAGATCCCTCTACCAAGAACATTCATGTCCTCTCCAGACTTTCTCCATGACAGATACAAAAGTGAGACATGTCTGATGAGACACATACATTTAGCACCGAGATTCCTCATTCATGGCTCAGAATCAAAGAGGCAAACTGAGAAGAAGATACTGCACGTTCCTTGCTAACTCAGAAACTTGACACCCGTTATCACTCAGAACAGGTTCCCTTCACTGATGCCAAATGGGGAACAATTATATAAATCGTTAAACACCGTTAACCTGAATACGATGTATCTCAGGGACGACCAAACTGTGTCCTGCAAGCCACATATGGCTCCACTCCTCACTAAGTTCAGCCACCCCTGCTACAAAGTACATAATTTGGGATTCTCTTAAGTGCATTAACGTATGAATTTCCTAATTCAAGATGATCCCTCTGACACTGCAAGTAGCACCACAAAGAGACACTAACCTCGAGCACACAGAATTCCACACCTTCTCGTGCAGTAACAGCAGGTGTAGGAAGTCGCTGGTCACTCTCAATTGGAAATCATGTAGTGGGGATGAATGCAATGAGTCTGGGTACAGCACTGTGTCAAAATGGTAACCATTACTGATGTTTCATCTCTGACATTAATAAATAGTGGCAGAAGTACTGCCAAAACATTGGTGACCTGTACCATTCCAGCAGAGCTGTACGTGAACTGCCGAGGAGTCTGAACCGCTGCTCTCTCAGTCCAGCATCATGGTTGGGACAGCAATCTCTTCACTGGTGCCTCTCCAGACCTGCCAACAAACAGTGACATCTATATGCTCCCTTACACCATTACAAAATCTTGCCATGTACAACTGTGAAGTTTTAGAGATGTTGAGGCACTAAGAAGCGTCTGTAGTTAGAAAACTTACCTAAAATTAAAAAGAACCCCTATAAAAAAAAACTTTATATAATCACGCTGTGTGTATTGGCTATGCATTGTATGGTTACTTCTGTGAATACCCCTTCACTTGGTTATAACAAGGCATCACAGTATTATAATGAATGTGGCATTAACAATGCTGTGCTACATGCCGACATACTTAGCCCTCAGACCAAACGAGAGCAATGTGGAAGTCCCAAGCTTGAAACTCGGGTGGGACAATGGCTATCCTGACTAACGGTTTTATGATTTTCTCAGTCCCTATAAAATCCCCATAATTTTTAATACTCTATAATAAGTCTGGTCCAGTCTTGGATACTTTAATCACCTGTCTATGCCCTTGCTTAGCATCCTGCTTGGTTCTGGTGACATCTCACACTGCACCCGGCACTGTTCAATGCTCATTACATATATCGCTGAATGAGAGGGCGACTGTGAATAGAAAAGGCATGGAGGGGCGAGATTTTGATCTTCCCAGTCAACTGACATTCACTCCCTAAATGTGTACAAGGGATGGAGAGCTTCATACATGGGACGGGCTCACTTTGGCATTGTCCGTCGCCACAACGGCATTTTCACCGATTCTTTTCCATAACAATAAAATTGTAACAATTATATATTAGTATACGCAATTATGCAATATATTCCACATACCAGTTTATCTTAACGTTTCTGACGAGCTTTATGATATTTTGAACACCGTGCAATTTCTTTCGTACTAACTGGATATGTAAAGAATCACAGTGTCGGGTCCCTTGGCTCCGCAATTCTCAAATTGTAGCCCACGGGGCCAGTCAGAGTAGGATTCCTTAGCTTATCCTGCTGCCTTTAAAAAGAAACTGAACCCACATGAACTTTTCTACTCCTACGTAACGCATCCATTTCTCTTACTTGCTAAATCTTATATATATAACGTTTTTCAAACGTAATAATGCCATTCTAAACGGCACATTATAAGTTTACCATTACGAACCTTTAAAAACTCTTCGCAGATGCAACACCTCTGGCTCAAACCCACTCAAAATGGCTGACAAAATTTGATATTGCCTGCAAACGTAGATCTCAGTGCCATCTATAGAGTGAAGATAAATCGTCACCGTGTTACTTCCGGCTACGGCAGCTTAGTCCGCTTCGTACTTTTTACTCTTCCTTCATGAAATCCTGAAAACAAATTTGATTTGCTAAAACCCAGAAAATGTGAACAATATTATCGCATTTATTTATGTGAGCTAACTGATGGTAACGTAATGAAATGGAAATTCTATTTTTTTTTTTTTGTTTTTTCATATATCCATACAGGTAAAAATCCTAGGATGTGGAAATAGTCCTTTTGACTATTTGGAACCATGACTCTATGACCTACATTGAGGTCTTCTTGAGATATGACACCGTGTAGGCGGGTAAATAGTTCTAACCGTTTCTGAGGGAGCACCTGCCTCCATATTTAAAGTGAAATCTGTGCTGTGTACTCGTATAATTAAGCATGGCACTATGAAGAAATAGGTGAGGCGTCAAGTAGACAGTCACCATACTGGCCTACATATCATCAAGCCCAGAGCCGGTCCCAATGCGTCCTATTCTGACTTACCTATCTTCGTGAAAACACAGATGAAACAATCCCAACATTTCTAGCATCTAGCCAGAACAACTTAGCAGAATGAGCTGTCCCCTTGCTTCTAATTCGGGAAACCCCAAGTTCTAATCTTGAACCTCAAAACAGCTATCATTTGTGCAGACTTCATACTATTTCTCAGTCCCTCCACATAAATGCCTCAGTAGTACCTGAAGTCAGGCCACGGTTGTCTCTTTCAACATATTTTTAATGCATCATTCACTAAGCACCCAGGCAGAACAAGAGCAGTAGCTCAGTCAGTGTAGCCATGGGCTGGGCGGCCAGGGTTCGATTCCCACCACGTGCAAGTGATTTGTTCCATAGCATCCAATCTGGCTCTTAGGCCCACCCAGCCTCCCATCCAATAGGTACTGGGGGCCCTTTTCTTGGACATAAAGTGGCTGGGGCATGAAGCTGCACACTCATCTCCGCCAAGTGCTGAGGTCATGAATTGTGGAGCTGTATCTCCACGCGACTACATGTCTTCATGACATGGTGCTTAATTAATTAAGCAGAGGGATAACTTTATTATAACTGCATGGCACTAAGAACACTACTCCTACCTGAAATCAGGCACACATCACTTCTGTATTGTTGGATCCGGAGGGGATATGGCAGATAACCTTCCACATGTATCAACAGATTAATGACAACCAGTTCAGTTAACTTATCTTATTCACTTCTCTTTCTCATTTTGAAACATCTGCAGAAATCATACTCAGCAACTCTCATTGAATACAACCCCATCCTCTGGACAAAATCCACGAAAAGTTCAGTATATCAACAATTCCACCTGTCTTTAGCAGAAACAGACCAGTTTCCCCTTCTACTAATCCACCTGGCTGTCAGTGAGGAGCTGACAGAGAGATTCAAAGGCACCTACAGGCACTACACCGTAATGAAAAGTCTGACAGGCTTATAAATTTGGAATCATGAGATCCACTACATGCTGCGTTGTGGACCGGTGCTGCATAAAGATATGGTCTTCTGGGATGTGACACCTCTCAGTTTGGCTGATGAGTACAAACGTTTGGGAGAAACCTTCTTCTGTTATCTTCAGCATAGAACAAGATGAAGACAGCAGTTCATTTCAAAACACTGGAGTACAGGCTGTTAAAAGCAGTAACTACGGGCACTGAAGTGGGCATCCCATTGGTGCACCAACCCCTGGATTCCCTCTGCAAAGATCTCTCTGGGTTCCACCTAGAAACATCACACCACGTTTAAACTGACATCTCTGTCCAACCTGAACTATGGTCCTTTAGTACTCAAGGACCCTGACTTCCCCATCAACACACAGTGCTACTGTGGAACCATCTACAAACATTGTGCCACGATCAAGAGGAAACATTCTTTAGTATGTTCATGAGAGATATCACTGAATTCCTGTTCCCATGTGGCCCACACTTTCCATGACATGCTGCACACATTGCCCATACAGCCCAGACTTATCACCATGTAACTTCCAGGTGCTGACCCCCTCAAGAAAGCACTAAAGGACCTTAGATTTGAGTCAGATGAAGATGTTGTGGCTGTGATGATGCAGTAGTTTCAGTAGCAGCCCAGAGAATTCACTGCGGAGGGGATCCACTGACTGATAGGCTAATGGGATTCCTACTTCAGTGCCCCGCCTCCACTATTTCGCCTGGAACAATCCCAGAAGAGGTTTCGTCTTTTAGGAATGCCCAACAAGATCCCTTGAGAACCAGTGAGATGAGCTACGCTGGTGTCCTACATCTGACCAAGGAGAGACAGGGAGTTCTTGATGTGCTGCTGTGCCAATATATGTAGGATAGGCCCCAAAGTGTACTGAAAATGAAGCAAAATATAGGAAGATTACCAGGGTATAGGGTTGTTGACCACTACCAATATTCTGGGTGAAAATGCTGCCTCCATCTTCAGGACAGAACTCTTCTCATTCTCATACTTTGAGGACACAGGCAGCAGGTTCACCAACAACGTCTCTAATGCTCTACCAGGCTACATGATGTCACAACCCAGCAGACCATGATCTTAATAAATCAGATCATCAAAAATTAAAGCTTAGAAAGACAGTCAAAGGATCACACTCAGTATCTTTCCATTACTACACATGAACAGCTTCAGAACTGTAGTATTATGGTTAACAAACCTGAAACAGAGTAGACGATCTACGGAAAGTTAACTTAAATGTCAGTTTCGACTGTTCACCTCGCATAGGAACTGATGTGACTTCTATCCGAGGTTTCAGCAAGGACTCTGACTCAAGGACAATGCGAGACTCTGGCACATATTCAACTGCTCGAAATAACATCACATAATCACCTATGAACACATAAATGAGAAATCACAGGAAATTAATATAAACATTCACACCATTACCTAATTTGAGGCACTATCCCGGCATTTGCCTGTGGGGATTGAGGAAAACCATTAAAATCTCAGTCATGATAGCCAGTCATCAGGCTGAGATCTGAATCCAGTACCTCAAAGATACAAAGTAGGAGTGCTACCCAACTGACTGTACCTTCTGGTGATATAAAAGTTAATTTAGGAAGTCCTATACAGGAAGGGTCTGTCTGCCCTTCTTATTTCCATGATTTAACATGACATGACTTTTGTTAACACAATTAGAGCCAAAGTTGTTTCTGTATT
Source organism: Cryptotermes secundus (assembly GCF_002891405.2). NCBI lineage: Eukaryota > Metazoa > Arthropoda > Insecta > Blattodea > Kalotermitidae > Cryptotermes > Cryptotermes secundus. The sequence continues at coordinate 1,168,951 of NW_019730108.1, forward strand.
TAATGAAGTACTGTGTAATGTAGGGGGAGGGGAGGTATGCACCATGCAGTCTTAACCTTGACACTAGATAGAGGTATGGTTAGCTTCATGCTCAACCAATTTACCTATGGAAACCCTGCTACTCATTCAGTAGGGGACTAGGTGGGCCCCACAGCCAGTATGAACACCATGGATGAGAAAAACATCTTTGCTTCCACAGGAACTGAACCATGATTTCTTGCATGTCAAAACTATAGCCTAGTCACTATACTAACAGAGCTAGCTCTACCATATATATTGACTAATTACTTTAGAATGTAGCCATATTATATTTAAGCATCCTGTTGCACTCTATAAAATAAATGATATGAACTCCGTCCCAAGTGCAAACAATATATTATATGTCCTTGATCTTGCTCTCCTTTACACTACATGTTTCGGCCTCAAACGGCCATCATCAGGTGCATACACACACGTTGCTGTTACACTGCACTTAGTTTAAAATTT
>NW_019730108.1:1169523-1204937 GCF_002891405.2 Cryptotermes secundus
GCACACAGGGAGACTACACAAAATAACACCTGTACAGTGCTGGAAACAAGAACTAGCCGCTTCAGCACTATAGACATAGGGCGAGTAACCCTGACAATTTTAAAATTTAGGGAATAAAAAATTTTAAAGGATTTTAAAATTAGAACTAAAGATTTTATAAGTGCTAACGTGTGTAACAAAAATAATCTATAAACCAGACAGATATCAACGAAGTAGATGTTGATAATAACAAGGAAAGGAACAATGTGTTTTTAAATTTTAAATTTTAAATTTTAAACAAAGTGCAGTGTAACAGCAACGTGAGTGTATACACCTGATGATGGCCGTTTGAGGCTGAAACAGGTAGTGTAAAGGAGAGCAAGATCAAGGATATATAATATATTGTTTGCACTTTGGATGGAGTTCATGTCATTTATTAGAATGTAGCCCCAAAACCAGGTGACATATGAAATAAACATATTATTTAATGTAGACTCATAGTAAAAATGTACTTATGTTACAAAATTACATACCTAGAAGAGGCAAGGTGTACACTGCCTGGTAGAGTTTCCCCTCCCCCACCAACTTACTGTCAGCTGACCGAAAGTGAGATATCCAATGAAACCACTAGAATGGAAACAAAAACAGTGAGGCAACCTGAACAGTTAACCATTGCACTTGATATGGCTACTTCCTATTTAGCTCTCAATTTATTCTGTGATACTGTGTTAACTATATGTGCTACATACCAAACAGAGGTATATTATGATAACAATAATCTTTAGCATCTTAGCGTGGATCTACATGCCACTGCCTATCCCAGAACACTCCACAACAATTTGTGTTATATTGTATTTATACTTCCCACAACCAGCATTCATTCATTCATTCATTTATTGTATATTCCATAAATCCATATACATAGACATAGAACCAGTCACATAGTTAATATAGTACAATACAATTATAAATATATATGTACAGCTTATAATCATTATAATAGATAAAAAAACATGTGTTAAATTTACAGTCTTACATCACTATACATAAAATTATGCAATATTAAATTTGTTTATGTTATTATCCTTATTTCTAGGCAAATTTGTTACTAAAGAATTCATCACATGTATAAAAAGAGTTTTGCAATAAAAATGTTGTCAACTGAATTTTAAAATTTTTCAAGTCATTAGACATAGATTTGATTTTTGGTGGCAAATGATTAAAGATCTTTACCCCCATGTAACATATTCCTTTTTGGAATTGTGTTAGATTAGTTTGCGGATAATGCAGATCACAGATAGATCTGGTATTACAATTATGCATTTGTGAGTTGAATGTGAATAATTCCTTATTTACTATAACAAACAGGGAAATCGACAATATATATTGAGCTTGTAGGGGGAGGATATCCAATTCTTGAAACAAACTACAACACGATGTTCTCTTTGTTTTATTTGTTATAATCCTAATTATCCTTTTCTGCATCCGAAACACTTTTATACTATGCGGGGAGTTGCCCCAGAATATTAATCCATTCGTTATTGTAGAATGTACATAGGAAAAATACATCATTTTTAATGTCTCCAGTGGAAAAAGGATTTAACTGATCAGACTGCAAAACAGGATCTGTTTAACTTATCAATTACTGCATCAATATGACTTTCCCACGTTAAAAAATTTTCAATTTTTAATCCCAGAAACGATATATTAGAAATATTTGGAATTTGATTGTTTAAATAACTAACTTGAACATTTAAGTTTTTACTGTTTTTAGTTCTAAACTGTAGAGAATAAGTTTTTTCATAATTTATTACTAGCTCATTTTTCCTAAACCATTCATTTATCATCTCAAATAATTTATTTATTCTAATTTTAAATTTCACAAAATTCTTATCAAAGATAAGGATACTTGTATCGTCTGCATAATATAACAACAAGAAAACTAAATGAAAATTGCCTGAATATTTTTATTGTTATTCTTTAGGTGGGATGACTTCAGTCCCTTCAACCACAAATGGGAATATTTTACAGCCCCAGACGAAAGAATGGATCACTGGTGAAATGATAATTTGCAGGGGAAACTGAAGTACTGGGAGGAGTACCTACACCAATACCACTCTATCCACCACAAATATCACACTGATTGCCTTAGAATAGAACCAAGTGCCTAAGCTATCACAAGGCCTACGCAATATAACTTGACATATCAGTGAATCCATCTCCTACCTGGAAGGTGGAGATATGTTCCTCGAGAACTTTGCATCCACATACTAGACTCACGGTGTCATATTCCAGAAAAGCACAAAATGAATGTTTCAGGGCTTTGGTCCTGACACTTTTTTGTCTACCAAAGACAGAATTTGTATCTAACATGAGATCTGATTTTCATACATGTCGAAGGAAACACAGAGCCAGATATACCCACTCTGTTAATCTTGTAATCCATAAAACGGATAATGTAAATTAACTAAAATGAACCATCCTAACACAAGCTAATCAAATCTATCACCAAATTCTGATTTGTATGACAAAAAGAAACGAATTTTTAACTTAATGCGAGTTAAAATAAAATGCTGGCCTCCTGCTGGCAGTCAGTCAGGGACAAGCAAATGTAACTGTAGGTTAGGGAGGCATGCAGGTTAGAAGGATCCCTGTGCTTCAATTCTCATTATGTAACTTTATACCAACTGATCCCACGAAAGTCCCTACTTAAAATTAGGTTACACGTTTTAGCACGCACATACACATGGTGTGTGTGTGTGTGTATTTCCAGGTCTAAAGAAAGACAGATGATCCTGAAGAATAATTCATTTCTCTGAACCATGCATGTGATATCCCATTAGAGAGATTATTCAATTCTCTTCAAAATCGCCTAATCTGAACTTCTGAAATTTTACGAATGGTGTATTTTTCTTATTTCCACTCTATTCTAAAGTATGGAATAATTTTTGGGGGCAACTCAACGAATAATGTTAGAGTTTTTAAATTACAAAAAAAAGTAATAAGGATTATATCTGGAGTGGGACCTAGAGACTCTTGTAGGGATCTTTTTAAGAAATTGAATATACTGCCATTGTCATGTGAATACATTCTCTCGTTGATGATGTTTGTGATTGATAATCAAACTAAATTTTGTTCAGGTTTAGATGTTCATGGTTTGAATACAAGAAATCAAAAGCAATTATATTTGCCAAACTCAAATCTTTCTGCTTTTCAGAAAGGTACTATGTTTACTGCTATTAAACTATTCAACAGATTGCCCATAACCATTCAAAGCCTTAAAGATGATAGAATTAGTTTTAAAAATAGGCTGTTTTTATATCTTATGAATAATTCCTTTTATACAGTTTCTGAATATGTGGAGCATAACATAAGCAATTAGTTTTAATTATTTCGTTATCTGTGTGTTTGTTTAAATTTTTGTATGACGACCTTCATGTCCATTTGTTTGGACTTGTGAAATGAAATGTATGTATGTATTCCTCAAGGATGGGCAGAGTTACATAAATTTAAAGACCTTAGATCTTTACTTAGAATTTCAAATATCAATAAATAAAAATAATCATTAAACCTACATGTCTAAAATTTTGTGTAGTAACTCACATGTGTGAATACATTCACCTCACCAAATTTAATTTAAAAATGAGCGTAACAAGTTCGATTTTCTGTTTTTCTGCAACTATTTAAAATGGAATTATCCTCTGATCTTACTTATTGACAAATTTTCAGACTTATACTAGGAAGGACTGGAAGGAGATGTCCCACACCATACCACTGCCTGTTTTGTAACTATAACTGGCGGACTAATATTCAATTCAGTATTACATTTTTTAAAACAAACCACATTTTATGTACATATTTATATTCAACTTACAATACCTGGCATGTTATCAGAACAGGTGCATTATTGTAACTAAAACAAAACTGTGTACATGAAGTGTGGTTGGTATGAAGCATTATGAAACAGACATATAATGTAATCTGTGACCATTTAAATGCTATAACATGTACCATATCACATATTCCATACAGACCATTTCCACTGTGTCTGGATGAGAAACAAAATGGAAGAGATCTCGGTGATCAGAAGTGAACACTGCTGACTGAACAGCACTGAACGTTGCTGTGTCTGTTTCCATTATATAGAGAATTGCCAGTACCATGACAAAAACTGCACATATAACATGGCATTTCTTCATATTTGCCGCATAATTCTGAAAAATCGAATAAAAAATGTATTGTAATTGTAAACAAAAATGTACAGTTTTTATTATTCTCTAGTGTTGGGACTACTGTAAAATTTACTCAAGACTTCAAGAAGCATCGTGACAAAAGTTTGGTTACGTTCGTCAAGTACTGTTAAAAAAACTAGGCAATCAGAACGAAAATTATAGATATATAAATCTGGCCATACAAACGAAGCAATTATAAATGTACAGTATTACCTTAAAACATTAACCCCACTTCTTCGTCACGTGTGGCACTTGCACGAACAGTTGCTAGGAAACCACGTCGTAATCGAATTAAACGGTATATCGGTAAATCGCAATGTATCTGCTATCTGGCGTGAAAGCTATAACAAAAGGAGCAAGGTATCTCCCGTTAAAAATATGATCAAAGAAACCCGGAATTACTGCGTTTCTGGTCTTGTCAATCGTCCGGTATTCTAAAAAAGGCAACACAATGTTTCGGAAAGAATGTCTGTTTTCGTCCTCAGGTGACTGGGGAGGTCCCTAAGAAAGAGCTAACCTCAATCATTGGACCATCTGCTTGAACGTTTGGAAATTTTACGAAAAATACATTTGTATGTATTATACACAAGCATCTTACTGGCTAAATTGAGGACAGGCCAGTATTTCATGTTATACAGGCTTTGTGTATATTTGCATTAGAATGTACACTATTCGCAAATAGTGAAGACGGTTTAACCCTCATCCAGAAAAGACCAAATTAAACCATATTTGACGGGTACGGTACGTGCCATGTGGGTTTTGGACATCCCCTTTCTCTCGAGTACAACCAATAAAAGTATGTAAACACTTCATTTCATGCATTACCCATTTTATTATTGAGATGTAAATTAACCCAATCCCCTAAAGGGCATTATACATACTACCAATTTCATCTGTAGCAAAATAATTACTATACACATTTCTTTATTAGTGTCCGTCACAACACAACAATTTAAACATCAAGGCTAAAATTGGCCTGGCTACACGTTTCGGCTCATAAAGCCATCATCAGGCAAACTCATGACCATATTCACACAGTTCTGTAGTGTGTGAATATGGTAATCATGTGTTTGCCTGATGATGACTTTATGAGCCGAAACATGTAGCCAGGTTAATTTTAGCCATGACCTTTATATTGTTGTGTTGTGACAGACACTAATAAAGAAATTGTATATAATAATACAACAGGATGCAGGAAATAATAATTACTGTACAGCTGTGGCCACGATCTGACCCAGTACCCATTCCTAGGACTGCTATGAATAATTTTGCCACCCTGGTCCCTTTCAATGAAGATTTTATCCTGTTCTTCAAAATGAGTGTATGAAATAATTTTACTGATATCACTTCACTCATATCAGGGCAAAGTTTCTCAGCAGTCCTTGCAATAAAGTATAAGTATTTATAAGAAAGCAGTCTTCATAGTCACCGCCGTGAAAGCCTCAAATCTTATATAAGTATTTAATTTACTCCAATCCAAAACCCCCTTACTGAAATGCACTGGACAATTCTAAAGCATATCATACACAGAAGAAAGAAATATTCATAAGTTGAGTTAGTTAACCTGAATGAAAAATATGTCTATCACAGAAATCTATACTCAAGTCACAACTTACACCTCAAAGCTACATAAAATGCATTTACTCTTTCAGGTTGAGTGTGTTCCATTTCAAAACCAATCCTATCACTTAGGGGACAAAGCTGCTGGAGCTTTATATAGATATGTGCCAAGTTAGATGTATTTAATACAAAATATCATCAAATGATAAACTGTAGGATAGGGAACCTGGTATACTGACTGAATTGTTTTTTTTTTTAGTTTTTAGCAGTCAGTTCACATGGATATAAGAATATGCCTTCAAACAAGCAGCCACCTATCTATCCCACCTCTCACATTCCTCGTAACTTGCAATTAACAATCACTGGAAATCATATAACCATAGCTGTCGATGCAGCCTCATAAAAGGACTACACAAAGAAATGGAATTACAATAGAAGTCAAAAAGATTCCACTAAGGATCCATAAATAAACTAATAAAATTGCATTCATCAATAAATGGGAGGAGCCAGGGTAGCTCAGTCAGTATAGCAACTGACTATGGCCTGAACAACCAAGGAGTCAGGGTTTGAGTCCCGATGGGGGCAAGAATTTTCACTTCTCCATGTCGTCCAGGCCGGCTCTGGGGCCCACCCAGCTTCCTATGCAGTGGGTACTGGGGGCTCTTTCCCCAGGGGTGAAGCTGACCACTCATCTCCAATTAGTGCCGAGGTCAAGAAAACGTGGAGCTATACGTGTACATCCACTCACCCATGTCTTCATGGAGTAGCGATTTCGAAAGGCAGGCAGCCAGAACATTTTCTTCCAAACCTACATCTAAGCCATTTAGGGCTATTTTTAATAACCTTAGAAAAAATATATAATTGTTATTATTAATATCTGATACATTTCCTTCTTTTCTTAAATTTTGATTTCCTGTGGAGAAGAGAAAAATCTCTGCCCCATACTGGGAATCAATCCATAGTTCCTTGCCCATCCAGCCTGTGATCTAGTCATTATACTGACTGGCCTATCCTGGCTACATTCTACCAGAGTCTTATTTTATTTTATTACATACGAGTTACATACAATATTACATACATTTACAGTTAATATCCATGACATCAAAAGATGCATGCATGTACTGATAGCATTGGATGGTAGAACATGAATGTGGTCCTCAAAGTGCAGGCTTACACTAACATACTACACACACTCCTACTCTGTGCATGGAATTTTATCATGCACTTAATAATGAGTTTGAGTCTCTGTAGGGTCAAAAATTTTCTCTTCTCCACAGCACCCAGACCAACTCTGGGACCCGATGAGCTTTCTATACAATTGTTACAGGGGCCTCTTTCCTTGAGGGTAAAGTGGCAGGGGCATGGAGCCTCTAACTAATGCCAAGGTCAAGAATAAGTGTATGTGAATCTATACATACACTCCCCCATATGACTTCATGGTGTAGTACTTCATTAGTTAATCACAGGGACAATTTTACTTCTAACTTACTTAATAACATGTTTTCAATCACATTCACAAAGTTTTGACTTTATAAAGTTTATAGCAAAAAGTTCTGGAACAAACTAATCACACCCACTTTGTCATTTTTTCAATCTACATGTAAATGGTGAAGTCAGCATAAAGCGTCTATCTCCATATAAATGACAGCCAATTCCTGTCACCCTTCAGAGAACCCTAATGCTTGACTGCAGAGCCGTTGCTAGGATACTGTCTTCTAACATTACTAGCATATGGAGATAAACCCAAACTAGCTTCTGTCATTACTTGTGTATACAGAGAGCAATGATAATTATCATTATTATAATGGAAGATAAAGATATGAAACGGACAAACAAAAGGAAGAAGGGGGATGATGGAGAACATAAAAAGTTAATGGGATAGGAATAAAGAAATGACAGAAGGAGATAAAGGTATTAAAAGGGTAAAGGAGAGGAAAGAAAAAAGAGTGAAGGATGAAAATATGGAAGCAATTATTTTCTCCATCATTTCTGACAAGCACTGTAAGAATAAACTAATATTCAAATTCAGAAATCCACACAGTATTCAGCAGCACAGATTCTAACTATAATAACTTCGCCAGATATAACTTCAAAGTTGCATTCAGAAATATGCTTATGATTTATCACATTCAGTTTCATGTGACTGCTTCCACGAGTCCATTATTATCGTCTTAAAACCAAATGCTAAACAGATATTTCAGATGGTGTCCTGTTGTCTTACATTCTCTTAAAACATTACCTCAATAAGAGATGCATATTTTCAACAATGCATCAGCATAAAAAACTGAAGAAAGTAAGCCAAGGTAGAGACAGAAATAAGCCAGTGCTTTTGGAATGTAAGCTCTACATTCGATGGTGCAAATAATGTGACATATATAAAATTCAGATAAATAACTGAACAGGTGGTTTATATCAGATAAAGGTAGTGACTCCATAGTAAAGTGGGAGGAGTCTAGATATCTATAAGGTTTCTGTCATGATACCCAGCCTTATCTCAGCAAATCCAGAAAGAAGAGACTATTGTTAGGAGAAAAAAGATGACAATGCTGCAAGTATGACGCCATCAGGTAAACTCTGTGTTTTGTCAGAATAGTACAACTCACAGCTGTGACACCATCGGAACATATGCGGTGAGTCAAGCCACTTACTCTTTGTTCCTTCATTTCTTTATCTTGTGCAGTGCCCACAGACTGAATGGATTGGGTTTGATTCCTAGAATGGGCAATGGAAATTTTAATCTTCACAATCAAATTCCAGACTGGTTCTGGAACCCAGAATTCTATTCTATAGATATCACAGATATTTCTTGGGTGTAACAGAGCCAAAACATGACCATGACCAGTAAGTTATGTTAAGAGCATAGTCTGCTTTGTGAGAAGCAGAACCATACAACACAACATCCGAGACAACACTTTGACGGTTTCTGTTCATACCATTAAATATAGTTTTAGACAAAAGCTACAGTTGTCTGCATTCTACAAAGTCCATATTTTTGTTGATAAGCCACTTCTAACCACTTGTATAGAATATTATTTTGGATTACATAGTGTACATTGATTGGAACCTGATGTCCAAACTTATGAGTTCAGAATAGTTTTTATGTTTTCTGTACCCAGAGTATTTTTCAACACATAAAATGTATCAAAAAGGTAGCAAAGTTCTGAATATATCAGGACAAAGAAGGACTTCACATTGTGTTTCTCTTACTGCATTATCACTGTGAAATGAAATACATAAAATGTAATTATCTGTGTAACTTACTGGTCCTGATGCTAATTCATTCCAGATAAAAAAAACTTTTGTCACAAAACTAAAATGTGAACAGAGAGAGAGAGACATATTTTTCCCTTGCAGTTTGCTGTTATATTTACAATAGAGAAACATTTTAAATTAAACTCGCAGAGCTTGCTGAGATCTTTATTTATGTTAAGCACCATTTTTGTAGCTTCTCAGACTTGACCCTCAGTTTCTCCACACCTCAAACTTTGGACTTCCATTTAACACTTTCAGGTTGTCTGCTGGGCATACTCCAGAATTCACAGAAATATTTCCCTGTTATAGTGTTTGATTTGGTCTGACATCTGCATAAATCAGTTGTGTTGTGATGATGCAAAGAAGTCTTAAATTAAACAATAATAACAGAACATTTACACCGGACCTGGTTGTTCTGTGGTGCCGAAATAAATGGGCCTAAATGGAAACTAGCACTGAAAGAAAAACAACATTTCAGTCTATAGGTGGTCTGAGTCCAACAGTTCTCAGTTTCAAACAAAATAAATAGCACACCCATGGAGTGCCATATGTTAATATGCAACAACCACAAACAAAGGGTTAACCTTGTTTAACAGCCATAAGCGTATAGATATGCACAGATAACCATGGTAACTGTCCTCTCTCTCAACACATTTGCAAGATAAGGCTAATTGATCAGGTGGTGGTATTTCACAGGAAATGAAATTTAGAGAGCCTTTGTTTCTATGTCTGTGTGTGCCCCTTACTTCCTTTGCTGCTGATATCAGACTTGTTAGCTCAGTGTCACTCTGTCAGACTTGCATTTAGAAAAGCGTCATTTTGAATCTAAGATAGAGTAGCCTATCCTGACTGAGGTTTTTCTCAGCCTCAAACAGACACCTCAAAATAGCTTATGATGGCATTCTACATCCACCTGACTCATCCTTTATGATCATTTTGCAGTACTAAAGAAGGATCAATGAGTATCATTCACCTTTTACAGAACAAACTAGAAGGTGTAGTATAATAAGGACACAGAAAAATAAGCAAACTATATCTACAATAACAACAAAAAGAACTGGTAGCTGCTTTATCACTCTACAGATAACAAAGTCCCAGATAAACACCACAGAATCTGAGATAGTAAGAATGGAGAAAGGAAGTGCAGCAGATGCTGATGAAACCCAAGCAATTTCTGACATTAAAAGCACATTAATACAAGCTAATTTTAAACCAACTCATAAAAGAAGTAGGTCAGATGTTATTAACAGGACTGGTGAAGACTCAGTACTTACAGAACCAAGCACAAGAATGTACACGACTGTACGTGACGAATTTCAATCGTGTAGACGCAGAAGTTTGGATGTGGTAGACTGTATTGGCGATAAACATGGCAAAGTTAAAGATACAGAGAACATGACAAGAGTTGACGGTGCTGTGGGTGGGAATGAACGACCAACAACCCTAGACATGAATCCAACAGTTAGTGTGGAATGGAATCAAAAGGGACAGACAGGGACAAGAAGTGACAAGACCTCCAAAGAGGTCACTGATTCAACTCCCTGTACACCACCAGAGAACAGCAACATCTCCGAAACTGGATCCAGGTAAAGAAAAAAGTAAACACAATTTCTTTAGTTGGTTAATTAATGACACTGTCAGAATTGAGATAATGTTGCGCCAGATGAGAAGATAATTCGTGAGTGTAGAGCAGATGGTGGAACGAATGAGTGGTATGGAGAAATTGAAAGAGAAAACTCACCCAGTGCCACTTTTGTATATTCTGGTCTTCAGGGTTCCGGAGAGGAGGCAGCAAGATAATTATTTGAAACCAAATAGTGGAAGGGGTCACGCCATAGCTCAAGCGGTTAGTCGATGGCTTCCCACCGCGGTGGCCCGGGTTCGATCCCGGGTCTGGTCAAGTGGGTTTTGTGGCGGACAAAATGGTGTTGGGGCAGGTTTTCTCCGAGTACTTCGGTTTTCCCTGCCAATCTTCATTCCACCAATTGCTCCACAATCACCATTACCTATCATCTAGGCCAGAAGTGGCCAAAGTACAAGGGACTTAGTCCCACCTCACTAGCAATAAAAAAATAGTGGAAAGCATTTCATACATTTAATCCCTCATTAACCGTTCAAAACACATCCCTTACCATCTGCTTTAACATCAATAAAGTCTTAATTCTGCCCACACTGTGTATTTATGGACTTGATGATTCTAATGATAAACAGTGATTATTTCCCTAGACAGCATAAACAGAATGTTCATTGTAATTGAGACACAGTGCATATTCTGAGAGGCATCAACTGAACTTTTGTATGGACACACTTAATATTTAAAATGATTCATTTGTTCATAAATATACCAATTTCATGTTGTATATGTCACATAATGTTTTACATGGGAGAAATTAAAAAATATTTTTACCTAAAACATTTTATTTCCTTTTTGTGTAGGAAAACATTTCATTATTTATTATTTATAACAAAAATATATATTTACTTCTAAATGAGTTGTTAACCACAGTCCTAACATTTATACACATCGCTTTCATTACCACTTCCCATATATAAGTCGCACTGATGTATAAGATGCACTGTAATTTTTATGGTTATTTTTTATTTGTTACTGTTGTGTCCAAGAACTTGAACTGTGTCACATTTTAAATTTGTTTAACAATTCCTATATCACGATTCTGGAAAAAAATACACAATGGTGACAATGTAAAGATGGTTAATGATTAGACGTCTTGAGTTGCCAAAAGCTGTGATGGCTGTTTCACAAGCCTTACCTTGTACAGATGTGTATCAATGGCTGTAGAGATGCCTGTTGCCTGGGATGCAAGTGAATACAACATGAAACACAAACGCAGGGGACAAGCTGTAATTTTTAACCACGACACCTTTGACACAAATGATTATGCACCTAGAGAAGGGTCCAAACTTGACGTCAAGAAATTACATGAAACCTTCACATCTCTTCTATTTGAAGTCACCATTCATAACAACCTGGAGTATTCAGACATCAAAGAAGCCATTTCAGCATGTAGGTAATCTATACTCACTCATGGAGCTGAGCCCTTCTGGAGGAGCCGCCAATTCTGCAGCTACTCAAGAATTTCCCAAAATTTTATGGAACCTGAAGGTTCATTACCATGTTCACAAGAGCCCTCCACTGGTCCCTATCCTGAGCCAGATCAATCCAATCAATACCATCCCATCCTATCTCCCTAAGATCCATTTTAATATTGTCCAATGTAGGTAATCTATAATCACAGATAATATGGGGAAAAACATGTACAGTCAACTCTCGATTATCCGGGCTAATGGTGGGGATGGAAGTCACGGTTGATCGAAAACCCGGTTAAGCCAAATTTTATTATACGGGCTGGACGACTGTGAAGGGTCGGAGTTCGAGTCCCGGTAGGGTCAAGAATTTTAACNAATGTATAGAATTTTGATGGGGATGTATCTTGGAAAACGTTCACTTTAAAGACTAACATTCAAATCCAAAGATAATGTTAAAATGGATCTTAGAGAAACAGACAGCAACAAAGTGAATGATTGCACTAGCTGTATATCATTTTAAGTGGTGAGTTTTGATATTAGTGGTGTTCTATGAACCTCTTAAAGCACAGTAGTTACTATGCATGCTGTCAAAGCTTGAACATCCATAAACCATTCTGAAGTGGACTAAATAATTGATATTTACAGTTCCAGACACTGAGAAACTAGTGAATTCTGAATTCCAGTCAATGAATGTCTGGCCAATAGAGGGGCAGATTGGAATTTTGATTCATTTTCGTAAACAATTTGTTTACATTTTCTACTGACAGGAGGCAGTTAAAATAATATACAAGCAGATAAATTAAGAAAGAAAGAAATAAATCACTTGTCACACTAAACTAATTTTTTCTAGTGGCTAAGGAGGACCATTCAGATGCTGACTGCCTAGCAGTAATAGTGCTGACACACGGAGAAAGGGAGGGACGTCTTGTACCTCGAGACAGCGGCGTATTCTACAATGTGGAGATGCTCTGGAAACCATTTACAGCCGATAAGTGCCCCAGCCTGGCTGGGAAGCCAAAACTTTTCTTTATACAGGTACATCCCTGAACAACACATACAAGATTATGCAAAAGAAAAAAAAATCTTCCATAGCAGAGTAATTCTATATGAGTTACTCTGTACACATCAACATTAATTTCATGACACAATTACAATTAGCTTCCAACAAGTGCACATTTTTTTGCTTCCTACTGAGGTGGGTGTATGATTTGTATGCGGAGGGAGACAGCTGGGTTAGGTTTCCTTCAGACCCACCCCCGGTCTGACTACCAGGAAAGTACTTTCAAATAGACGATTTATTGATGGAAATAGATCATACATATAGTAAATGTTGATTATTTGTCACTTGTTCACTTTCATTTCCATTCTGAATGTAAAAAGTTCTAAATCCAACTTTTGTTGCAAAATTACTGGCTCAACAGGTAAAATCCCAATACAACTGCATGGCAGGAAATGAGTTAACCTACAGTTTCTGATACATCTATTATAACAGCCTGTTCTAAGGTCACCTGAAGACCCTTGTCCCCCATTTCATTCTTCAATCCATGATTCAAATGTTAGCAGTTCACACCAGAATAGAGACATTTACTGAATCTGCAGGGACCATTGGGTAGTCACACTTTAACCTTGAAGAAGGCAGCAGCAAAGACTTCTAAAAGACTAGCAATACAGTGTACTTCTGTAAGAGCCATCACCTATAAACAGTGTGCCCATTAATTAATTTTACTTTGGTTTACCTTAATCATACAGTATTAGCCGCCCAGCTGAGCAGCTCAAGTTATGTGACAAGCAAGAAGAACTGTGGATTGAGCATATTCTAGATGTATCATTGTCTCCATGCAAAGGCCTACATTTTTACAGCATGAGCTATCGAGCGGTTTTATATTACAGGCATGTCGAGGGAAGAAACTTGATGCAGGAATCAAGGTCAAGCAGCGAAGAAGTATAGAGTTTGATTCCAGCCCACCCTTGTGCAAGATTCCAACTCATGCCGATTTTCTGTTTGCCCACAGCACTATGGAAGGTAAGATGCAACTCAAACTAATGAAAGCTTATAACAGCTACACAGCAAGAGTTTTCAAGAGCAGAAAGGTGTCCCCGGTAGACTACTGTTTTCTGTGATGTGATGTTTTGGAGGAAGACACATGCAGCACATTTATCAAAAACATCTGTGAACATCTACTGGACTATGCAGGATTTGAGTTTCTCACAGCGGTGGTTATGAAGAGTTCTATCTTCTGGGATTTAATGCCGTGTGGTCCGTTGGAAGTCAACAGACGTTTCGGAGGAACATGTCGCCTCCATCTTCAGAGTCAAAGAATATGCCAAGTAAGAAACCAGCATGAAAGCAGGTGGCAAGCAGAGCTTGACTTGTTCTTCAACCCTGAAAATGGAGGTGGTATGTTCCTCTGAAACATCAGTTGACTTCCAACAAACTACAGAGCAACACAGTTCTGAACAGTCACCTGGTCTGCATAGTTACCATCATGATAACCTCAGATCTCATATGGTATCCTCTGTTTCAAATTAATGATCACTTTCAAGGCTATGAGATATTTTCTTTATCTTCACAGGTTTTTATTCATTTCGTAATCCAGACAAAGGAACTTGGTTCATCCAGTCTCTATGTAAGGAGCTAAACTCAACGGACAACTTACTACAGATACTAACGAGGGCAACCCGACGTGTTACACAGCTGGAGTCTGAAAGCAACACACAGCAGTTCCATGAACAGAAACAAGTCCCCTCCATAACATCCATGTTAACACGGGACCTATATTTTCACCCTAAAAGTTGAACGGCAAAACCCCTACAACTACAGAATGAAATCTCAAATAATGTTAGAAGGTTTCAGACTGCAAAAGATTTTAAACTTTATGTAGTAATTTTGATTAAATTCATGTCAAAAATATTTAAGGATTTTAACTGTTTGGTTATGCTGGTGTCCAGTATGATATAGATACAAGAGTCATGAAGAGATTCTGTCAAGGATGTTGGAAGTGAGGTAGAAGACCCAGGGTTAATCCCAAAGCACCTCAACCACACTCACATCCACACCTGCCACCCCACCACCACACACCATATGATCCAGTAACTATAGTAACTGGAGGAAGCACCCGACACCCCTGAGTTAAATTTTAATGTCTTGAGTTCAAAATCCAGTTTTCATGGGAAAATGCTTGACAGCAAGTAAAATCCCAGTACAGGGGTAGAGCAGCAAATGAACAGGATGATCATAATGTTGTATGAGTACATGTGAAACTCAAGTGTAATATACATTAAAAAAGCAGAAAAAATGTGATATCTTTATGAGAACAAAGCAAACTATAACAATAGTGTGCTGCAAAAACACATGATAACATATCTTACATGCAGGACTTCACTACTGCAATGTATGAAGCACTTCAGCACATTAATGAAACAGACTTGTGTAAGATTTGTATCCTGTTTTTGTATTTAGAAGCATTTATCAGAACATGATATATCTAAGCCAAGAACCCAAAGTGCATGGGAACTGCACAAAACATATCTACATACAGGCAAACCTCTACTTATGAACTTTCAAAAAATGAACAATTCATCTTTATGAGTACTGCAACTCCCAATTCACTTACCAAAAATAGAACCCCACACTTATTTGTATTGCTAGTGGGGTGGGACTAAGTCCCTTGTACTACGGCCACTTCCTGCCTATTGTACCAGCCCCAGATGATAGGTGAGGGCGATTGTGGATCAATTGGTGGAATGAAGATTGGCAGGGGAAACCAAGTACTCTGAGGAAACCCGCCCCAGCACCACTTTGTCCACCACAAATCCCACTTGACCAGACCCAGGATCGAACCCAGGCCGCCGCGGTGGGAAGCCAGAGACTAAGCACTTGAGCTACAGCGCAGCCAACCCCACACTTACAGACATTTTAATAAATTGACATTAGCAGATTTCATGATATATTTCCATGGAAAATATAAATTCACTTCCAAACATGTTTCAAAGGGCATATTATGTTTGTAAGTTGGGGTTTGCCTGCACTGCAGATGAAACAGTGATGATGTGAAATGCTTCCTGAGGAGTCTGTGATGGAGTAGAATATCTGTAATGGATCTGACATTCTTGTAGCAGTGATTTAATGAACAGCATTGTCTTCTGGGATGTGTAGTTGTGTAATCCAGCAAAAGTTCACAAACATTTTGGAGGAATACACTGCCTCCATTTTCAGGGTTATAGGGTAAGCCATCTGCATCTCGCTGGTTACTTGATTGGCTTATTATCCAGCCTTGAAAATGTAGGCTGTATGTTCCTGAAAACGTTAGTAAATTTCTTCTGGACCACACAGTATTACATCCCAGAAGATAGCAAGCTTCATGATTATTTATAGTTCTAAATTTAATTAATACTTTTTATATTTTACATACCAAAGATGTGTATAGTATCCAGATTTCAGAAATTTCTTTGTAAGTTTTTCATTATACAATTTAGTATTTTATCTGGTATTTTTGAAGCATGACATTGTTCTCATACACAAATAAATATTTCAGTTACCCTTTTACTGTGTAAGGTGAGTATTTACTTTTCCTTTGGGGCAAAATGGAAGCCATTTCTAAAGACTGCAAGCTGGAGACCCTCACAAGAAATATCCTCTTGCTGAAAATTTTTAAGGGTACATTAAGGTTATTCACAATGACTGAACATATATATTTAGCTGTATCAAGAAAACTATACATAATATTACATCCTACTTTAAGGTACTCTCCTGGAGGGACTGAGTAGAACCTATCAGTATAGCTGCCCTCTGGACTAGAAATTAAAAAAATATGATGTTCCAAATATGAAGTAGAAATGCTAAACATTCAGTAAATTAAGATTTGAGGTTTTCACGGCGGTGACTATGAAGAAAGCAGTCTTCTGGCACCATGTAGATGTGCTGTTAACCGACGTTTCGGAAGAACGTATCGCCTCCATCTTCAGGGTAGAAGGAAAAATAAGAAAATCCGCAAGTCTGCTTGCACCTGTTCTCACTGTCTCTTCACGTGTGGATTTTTTTATTTTTCCTTCTACCCTGAAGATGGAGGCGATACATTCCACCGAAACGTTGGTTAACACATATACATGGTGCCGCATCCCAGAAGACCACTTTCTTCAGTAAATTAGTCCGAACTTAACCAGTACAGTCCAGATAAAGCAAGTTGGCTCAAATGACAGTGCTTCTGGTTTATATTCGGGAGGTGTCCCCAGTTCAAATCTCATCTAGGGCACTGACTATCCCTGCTGAGGTTGCTTGTGGTTTTTAGTCAGTCCTGCGGTAAAGGCCAAGATAGTATCTTAAATCAGGTCATGACCAATTCCTTCCATATCCTTTCCAATTCATTTTTCACTGCTGTCCAGCCAATTGCCGGTGTACAGTTACTGGCAGTATGTTGAGAACATTACAAATTACAAAGTGACAGAGTGTTGTGATGAGAGAACTCCATGATGTCAGCTGACAAGTACAAGAGGAAATGCTTGCAGTCACTCTCACCTGCTGCAGTGGCTTCTCTCAGCGCCCTGACATGGAGTCTTCCAGTTTATGGTCGATCCAGTCTCTGTAGAAGCCCACATTGGTATACACACCGGGTTTGTTAGGTCGCCCACACCCGTGGCCCCAACTTGTAATTCCGTACAATGTAAACTCACCTGTGGAATAAAATAAATGCCATCGCAGGAGTGATCTATAAAGCGTACATTAATATGGAGACGAAGGTTACAATTTTGGAGCAGGAATGGAGGATATATCCACTAACATCAATGTTACCTAACAATAAGAAGTGTTGCCAGTTTATTCACTCAGTGAACAGAGATATCTGCTACTGCACATTTTAGACATCTCAATTCCTGGCTTACCTTTTTCTTCTTGCTCTGTGTTCGCATGGTTGAGGCCACTACAGCCTTTCCCAAGTCTCACTGCTAATCTTTCAGCCTCCTAGCATTTTTCCCTGAAGTCTGTACTGAACAGGTGTCCTCTGTCCATTCAAACTGGGATCTGCGGTGCCTTCTCTAATGCTCAGTATCCAGTATGTTAGTCAACCAAGCTGCTCTCCGGCCATTTCATCATACCAACATCAAGCAACCGAGCTGAGGAGTCCTATCTGCTGTGCATCCAGCCTCTTCCTGTCCTTTTACTTTGGAAACCAGATTTCACATACGAACAGCATTGCTTGTTTTGCTGTTGTTCTGTGAAGTCTTAAACAAAATCTTCTCTGACATATTTTTACCTTAAAATGCACTGTCACCTGGGATGTAAAACAGTGCAGTCTTGTTGAAGCTCACCCATGTTTCCTCAGGGCCAAAGAATAATCTAAGCAACCAGCAGGAAGCAAGGCATCGCATCTCAGAAGACAGCGCTCTTCAGAGTCACCGATATGAGAATCTCAAATTCAAAATACCTCAGTCTTCTCAGCTTGTATGTCACCTTCTTGAGACCAATATAAAAGACACTCATTTCACTCATATGAGACAGTTTCTTAACCCTTTCTCATCCTTTTTACTTCTAATCTCATTCCTAAGTGATACAAATTAATTTGTGTGAAAATAAAAAAGTATGAAAGAATATAATACTGCTGCCGTATGCTTTGTTACACACACACTACTAGAACAGATTCAAATAACATAAAGAGCAAAGATAAGACACCTAGCATACAATCATAATGTTGCCGTGAATTTATAAAGCTCTTATACCCTGACAATGGAGGCAAAAAGATTTCCCCTAAACACTGCTAATGATCTACCAGACTATACAGTGTCAAATCCACACAGTCATGGCCATCAAGACCTCAAACCTCATGCATTCCTTCTGTATTACTTGCCTAAACTAACTGTGTACAAGAAAATGTGTCAACTACTATGGGCACCCCTCTCTATTGCACAGTTTGTGCTATGTGGTCAGTGAGTCGGTGACTTCGCTCATAGCCAAAATTTTCCCTGATTGTTCCTTCCTGCTATCCAGGCTCCCTGTGGCTTGCTTTTCCCACATGAGCTGCACAAACATCTTCGGCATGTAAGACGCAACATCTAGACAATCTACAAAGTATTGCAAAATGCAATAAACCTAAAAAAAAAAAAAAGTGTCATACCATTAATGAGACACACAAGGGCTCCACCTGAGTCACCTTGACAGGAATCCACTCCCCCTTCCAGCAGCCCAGCACAAAACATTCCATCTCCTATGGCTTTTGTACCGTAGACAAAGCTGGCCTTACATGTTTCATGGGGCAGCAAAGGGATCCAAGTGGCCCTAAGATGACGAGAATAACCTGTACATGGGAGAAGAACATTAAGCCAGGCTCTACATAAACATGATTTCGTCTCCTAAACATACTCGTATAATTGGAATTAAAGTTTCACGTTCGTAAGGCCCAAAGCGGTAAGTGTTCTTACTCTCAGAAGGCACATTCTCATATTTTTGTGATTGTCTCTGGTACTCTACAAATATATGAGGATCAAAGTATGGAGCATTTCTGTTGCATGAAATGCACAAGTATAGTTCAAGGATCCTTACTTTGGGGCCAATACCCTGAATATCTGTAATAGTAATACAGAAATCAGGGAACACCATGTGTCAGCCTAAGATAGAACTCCACTGGTATGGGACCTGTCACATTACTGACACTTTCAGAGCAGTAATTTTAGGGGAGACAAGAAGTTGTGGGACGAACTCATTGCCTACTTTCCTTTGATATGAAACAGACTGCACAGGAAACGAAGCATCCAGCTGTTGGATGCAGTGTTTCTCTGCAGTCTGACCCCAAGTTATATAAACAGGGCAACTTCTGTCTTTCAGGAATTAGGGGGAAATGGATATACAGACAGCAGAGTGATCCCATAAGCCTCCTTTTATTTCTTAAAAATGAGGAAAGTAGGAAGGTGAGCAGTTATGGCCTTTTTGGGCACATTCACAGCTCTACAGAGTAACAAGCAAAAGGCAAAGTTGTCCCTGTGCTTAATTAAGCGCTGTGCCATGAAGATATGTAGGCATTAATGATGTGAGCGGTCAACTTCATGCCCTAGCCACCTTATCCCCAAGGAAATCACCCCTGGTGCCTATTGTATAGGAGGCTGGGTGACCCTAAAGCTGGTCTGGATGCTGTGGTGAACACAAAAATCTTGCCCCTGCTGGGAATCGAAACCCAGTCATCCAGCACATAGCCATTCCTACACTGACTGCTGAGGTATCCCATACAGAGTGCCTATTAGAATTGCTACATCCATTTGTCTGTTCATCTGGCTGTATGCATGAAACAAGTGAGAACTGCCAAGTGGATTTTTGTAAAATTTTATATTGGGGAGTTTTACTAAAATTTATCAATAAATTTAAATTTTGGTTAAAATTAGACAATAAATAACGGACATTTTAGATGCATTTCTCCACTTACCTCAAGTGTAACTGGTTAAATAATTATCACAATAAAATATATTTTGAACAAGTCAGAGAGAAAAATGAAATGCATTTGTATGACCCTGTGTTTCATTTCTGAGGCTCACTGTGTTCACCTGCACCAGCTGCTTTCACCGAGCCCCAGCCGGAGATGGTGCAGTTGAGACCCGGAGTATACTGGACACCATGATGCGGCAGGCAGGCAGGCATGACGTGTAGACCCAGTTGCATTCCCAGCCCTTTCACTTTCACCAGAGCAATATCATTGTTGAGGCGCATGTTCTTGTTGAACTCCTCATGCAAGTATATCTCATCAATGTTCAACTCTTGCTCTGTTCCTTCTGCTTCCTGTAAGAAAACAACTGCTCAGATTGTCTTCATCCTGACACACTCTTTAGCAAAGCAATGATTCAGTATCATATTTATCATTATTCACCCCTCTTTTCAAGGATTTTTGTCACTCTGAAATCAATGCACAAAATCTGTATAGTGTACAACATAAATTATAGGTCTCACTGCCTAGTCACTATCCCAACCCTGCTATCGTGGCTAACATACAGGAAAGGGTGGCCAATGAACAAAGGAATGAGGGAATTGTGACACTCTCTTTAACAGAAAATTCACGATGTCCAACGTATATCTGGGGGACACGACAATACCTGGCGCTTTTCAGGGTATGCTGATACTTTGCAATGGTAGAGAAGTGGATTCTGCTCACCTCTGTGTCATGATCTCCAACCCTGATGAAGTAGGCTCCCTTGGTGTAGTCCTGCATACAGTGGCCAGCGGTGAGGATGTGGAGTGGTGAGACCACAGCCGCCCCACACCAGTGCACAGACTTCCCTCCCGTTCTCACTCGCACACTTGCCTGCAATGAAACACACAATGCAAATGTGAGCTGGAGCAGCTCAGTGAGAATAGTGACCATCCAGGCGATGGGTCAGGCCATGGACGCATCACAGTTTAATTTCCAGCAGGAGGGACAGCTCCTTCTATCCTCCCCAGTGTCCATACGGGCTCTAGGACCCACCCAGAACTCTGGAGGGCTATTTCCACAAGGTCAAAGTAGCCAAAGAGTGAATCTGACCACTCGCCTCCATCTAGTGCCAAAGTTAAGAATATGTGGAATTATGGTTCACTTCCCCCTACGCCTTCATTGCATGATTCTTGACTAAGCAGAGGGACAACCTTGCTGTCTACCATACAGCTATCTATCAGACTCTGAGAAGATTGGGGGGTATCAGACGAGAGAATGTACGTTAATGCTTTTACTCTGAGCACAGCCAAATGCTGGCTTAAAGGTGGCATCTCAAATACAGAGAAGTTTTGATAATATGCTTCCTGGCTGGACCTACGAAAACGGTAACAGCTAAGCATGAAGCATCTGTGGAAAGACGGTTGGAAAATGAACACCTTTGCAACATTACCACTGAAAGTAAAGAGCATGCTGATATAAGCTGAGACAGTACAGTTCAGTGACTAGGCTATGTGCTCAACAGCTGAGGAATTGGTATTCAATTACTGTAGTGGGCAGGCATTTTGCTCTTCTCTGCAGCATTCAGACCAGCCTTGAGGCCCACCCAACTTCCTATTTGACGATGTTGGAATTCAAACTGAGAATCTTAATAACATAATAAAACCAGGACATGGACTCCAATGTTGTGTACCTTCGTCATATATACAGTAAAATCTCCATATCATGTTTCTCTGAGGGGCTACATTAAATCCTGATAGAGAAAAACTCAAAGAGGAACCTGAAACTGTTATAATATGGTTGACACTGGAGAAACTGAATGCTAAATAAAGGAAAATCTTAACCCCTTTACTTGCCATGAACTGCACTGTTGCAACAAACATATGGTCCATTTACTATACAAGTTAAAATTCAACCACCATCCCAGCACTACTGGGAACTTAAAATCCCACATTCCTGAGTGATATAGGTTATATTGTGAAACATCACATGAGGATTCCACTACAAAGAGAGGGTGAATTGGCAGTCATGGTACAACTTCTTACCTGCCATGGATAGCTTCCCCTCGGCACTTCATACCCTCCCACAATACGAGCCACCGGGCCATCTCCCAGGTTCAAGGGGTCTATGTTTCTCTTGCCACACTCAGATGGGAGAATATTACTGACTGGTGTGACATAATTTGCACGAGGCAGGTCATCTGCCCTCTGGAGGTTCTGAGTACAAAGAATCATACCAAAACTTCAAGTACAGACATGTGTAGAGATAGCGCTGTCGCTAAACTATCTTTGAGGGTGCATCTTCTTCAGTTAATGGCACAGTTATCATTAAAAAGTTACCATATTCTATTCTCAACATATGACAGGACCCAAATATTCCATATCAGAGATCATGCAGAATGCATTCCACTTTTCTTCCACATGACTGTCCATTCAAGGTATGATGTACCCTCAGAGATGTGTCAGACAATTCACACGACCAACAAGAACGCAATGCGGTGCAATAGAATGTACACAAAATTTCAGTCAGAATACCTGAACACAAGAGCACATGGGAGACTCTCACACAGATGATTAGGATATTAACTTTTTTCTTAAAGAAACACAGAGTGAGGATGTGGACTGGATCCATTGGACAGGCATTTGCAAATTTGGTAATGAACTTTTGGTTTTCATAATATTTCAGGAATTTCTTGGGACAGCTTTGCATGGACTTGGTTCCATAGAGTTAATTAGTTAGGTATTATATACTTAATAAAATATTGTAACGTGTTTTAGTTACTGAAGACACCGTTCGGATTGTTAATTGGTTTATTCAACAACCTACAAGTAACGGCTACAATTAATTATAACACAGTTGCGGGGTTTCACGATTTCTAACCCTATGCGCAAATCAGTTCACTCTGTCTTCAGTAGTCTACACGTTTACAGTAGGGGAGCTTTGTATCACTGTATCACACACTCCCAATTACACAATCACACACACGTCCGGATCTTCTTACCGCGACGGCTGCTATACTCCAACTGTAGTTGGCTGACTGGAGAACTGTTGATAACACACTCGCTCGTAGGCTTGCTCGGAATTAACTCGGAACTGAACTCGGCGATGACCACATTACAACTAACTTCGCAGGCAGCGCAGCTCTCTTATATAGGGGCTGTGTGGGCCTGTTACGTAGCAACGCTGTTACCTCACGCCGTCTTACGTCACTGCACGTTGCGCATTACGATACCATGGGGAGGGGGGATGACGGAGCGCTGACTCACCCGCCGCGACACTGCTGGTGGGGGGGTTCCTCCGTTGTGCAACATGTCACAATATAATATTATTTCAAGTATTAATTTTAATAATATCACATGAATATTACCATATCTGAGATTCATTTACTTCAACTTGTTTTATGACCCAACCTGAGAGAACAAGTTAGGAAATGTATGCATATTGTCACAATTCTGGCATGCTCACTCCCTTTGGTTTAATTACCTCAAAAACTGTAAGACTTATAAAAATAATAAAAAAGCATTCAATTTAAAATATGCACAAATTTTGTACAGAACATTTCTCAGCCAGTTACATCCAAGAATCATACAGGAACACAAGTAGGTCTTCATGTAATTTTAACCAAAACGGGAACATGCCAAAGAATTTTAGTAAAACCCTGCATATTAAGTTTCATTAGAATGTGTCTGGTGGCTTTTGAGCTTAACATGTACATGGACAGACATACACAGATGGTGAAACCAATACAGGCACCTTCACAACTTTCGCTGTCAACGCACCAAAAAGTCTGGAAGAAAAGTTACATAAATCCACAAAATAAATGCGTGATAAACACTCGCATTAAATTTACTGATATAAAGAAAATCATCAATAAACTACCAACATCCACATGTGCGCTACATCAAGAATGTTGTCCAGTTACTACAATCACCCTGTCAGGTAATACATGGTCATTTAATTTAAAATAAACTTATATACATAGACAACTGCAACAAATCAAGAGGAACTGAAATCTTCCTCTTTAATAATATCCCACAGGTGCATTCATCCACTCTTTCTGTCACACTACCCTCAGAGCAGAGATATATGAGCAAGCAGCACACAGTGCACATTGGAAATACTTTGAATATGCTGCCAGGTGTGCTTCAGAGCTTACCAGTGACTGCCGAACATCTCCTGGTGCACAGATGACGGCTGCATCTTCGTTGTGTTTGCAGTTGTGTTCTCCCCAGTATGAATGCAGACATTCTGCTATTCCTGTTTCATTGCCCACACAGTGCAGCTGATCCAGCCAGATCTGACCTTCTCCAGGACCAAAAAACCCATCCTTCTTTGCCTGTGCTGGGCCACCAAATCCCAATGAACGACAGATGACTGTAGCGGCAGGTTCTGCGAAGTCGTCATCACAAACAGTTCCCCATACTCCATGATACCGCACTTCAACACGCCCTTCCATGTTGTTGGGTCCTCCTGCCAATCGCAGCTCCACAGGCAACTGCAAATGATTTTACATATACACATGGGTAATCATTAACATGATCCTTTCCAGTATAGTAAGATTCCAATTTGTGGCCGTGCCATAGCTCAAGCGGTTAGTTGCTGGCTTCCCACTGCGGTCGCCCGGGTTTGATCCTGGGTCTGGTCAAGTGGGATTTGTGGTGGACAAAGTGGCGCTGGGGCAGGTTTTCTCTGAGTACTTCAGTTTCCCCTGCCAATCTTCATTCCACCAAATGCTCCACAATCACCCTCACCTATCATCTGGGGATGGTACAATAGACAAGAAGTGGCCGCAGTACAAATGACTTAGTCCCACCCCACTAGCAATAAAAAAAAATCTAATGATATATGCATCACAATATCTACCCATTTCTGCACTGGGTTTAATTAAAAAAACAAATGACTTTGTACGTTTGTATATTTTGATGCAAATTTATGATTTCTATGTACAAAATATTGTCATGTGTCAGTGACTAGACATGGAGTTTGAACTGGTAATTGGATTTATTTAATGCTTATAACTCATAACTATAAATAACTGTAAGAATCTCATCAATTTATAGTCTACAGATCACTACAACTACAGCACATATAAAGTCTTCTGTTCGTTAATCTGTCATCACTAGTCATTGCTAGGTAGTGGCTGCTAACAGTGTAACACCACCAACTCCAACCTCAAACTGCCTGTTGACTGATTAGCTTGTCCAGCTAGTCCTTGTTATATAACCTCAGCACAAACAGCACACAAAACACCATGTTTTCAATCATGACCTTCATCACAGTCTGATGAGGTATGATGTCACTATTTCAATAACAAGAAGTATCTGTAGTACCAACCACACTGTTATGTAACTAGATCATTCTCAATGGTGAGGTTATAAGTCCTGATATGTGTTCTGAAATGATGTGTAAATTTCTGGTGGTGAGTCTTACAATGACACTTTCTTTCAAGCCTTTTCAATAATTGTTACTTAATCAATAATTAATTGGACATAACACTCACGTTACACTGTGAGGGATCTTCATCACTAGCATCTTCACAGTCATTAATGTTGTCACACAGGTACGCAATGGGAAGACATTCGCCGCTGCCCCCACACTTCCAGAAGCCTGGAGCACACGTCTGGCCTGGCACACTGCACACAACGCTAACAGCCTGACAGACACAAAAACATGTACCTTTCACTGCATTTAACTACATAATTGACTAACTAACTAACACAGCCACATCCTGTTCTTACGGAATCCAGATATCTGTTATCATTATCAAAAGTGCTCACAACCATACCATACCTCAAGGCAATTCAAATCTTTCATTGAAAATACATTTAATATAACTGCCACATTTATGCTTTCATCTTTCAAGGGGTCTCTTTCCATGAATGAAATTCATATGATAACTTTCACTATGGTTTACCAGTACCAAATCTAATCAAAATTCATTCAACAGTTCTGAGTATTAAACCATACTGTGGGCATTTAAATGGCCTTGCTGCGGAATGTGGTGTGGCGTTTTTAAATCCACACTTTGCATTTCATGACCTGCTATTTTCATGGACTGTCTGCATGTGCACTTACAAATCAAAGAACAGAAACACAAAGAAACTGTACATAGAGAATAAATGTAAAATAAGATAAAACAACTAGGAATAGAAGTAAAATAACTTACTATACATCATTTACTCTATTCTCCTACCCTGAGGATGGAGGCTACACATTCCTCTGAAACATCTGTAACAATCTACCAGACTACACAGAAATAATGTCATTGCAATGAGAACCTCAAATTTTACACACAGAACTTCACCTGCTGAATCTCACTGTGGTGACTATGAAAGTGTTTTCTTCCAGGATGTGATGCTGTACAGTCCAGTAGGAAGTCACCAAGCTTTCAGATGGATCTACTACCTCCATCTTCAGGGTTAGAGAGTAATAAAAGCTTGCTTGCTGTTTGCTTGGCTTACTCTCGAACCCTGAAAATGGAGGCAGTAGGTTCCCCCAAAATGTTGGACTTCTACTGGAATTTACAGTACCACATCCCAGAAGAAAACTGTTTCCTTGGTGCATTCTGTATAAGGAATGCATGAAGGCACTTACTTCCTCAGGGAGGCAATCATGGACTCCCCAGCCTGCAAATTCGCACTCCAGGATAGAGCTCTCATTGCCAAGGCACTTCAGGTCATCCACTAGGAAAACCTTCGGCTGTGTGTAGTCACGGGAAATGTATGATCCTGGTGGCAACACTTCTGTCGCACCCAGGGGGAACCCCAACTCTCGGCAGACAACTTCAGCATCTCGCAGCCCAAACAGATCATCACAAATCAGGCCCCACTGACCAAACACTGCAAAAATCCATTATACATGTTACAAATATTAGTAAGACAAACTTAGTTCTTTCACTGTTACATACAGAAAGCTGTGACTGACGAGTGAACTATATGTTAACCATGAACAGATCTGTCTTCTGAGATATAACAACATGTAGTCCATTCACAGTCATCTGACATTTCAGAGGAACATGTCACCTCCATCTTCAGGGTCGATCTGCTTGCCACCTGCTTTGTGCTGGTTTCTCGTTTGGATTATTCTTCGACCCTGACGATGAAGACGACATGTTCTTCTTAAACTTCAGTTGACTTTCAACAGACTACATAGCGTTATATCCCAGAATACAGAACTCACCATGACCACCTCAGTGAGAAACTCAAATCCTACAGATGTCACAGGTCAGATACACAAGCAATGCTTCAGCCTCAGAAATAAAAACAAAACATAACATGTTACTTCTGTGCCAATGCATCATTCTGGCAAAGCATAAATATGGCACTGAGGTGGCATCCCACAAGCTTAGACTTCAGCACTGGATGGATATGAACTGTCAGCTTCACATCTTGCCACTTTACTCATGGCTAAACTGCCCCCAGCACCTCTAGAGCCAGTCTGGATGTGGAAATCAAAAGAACATGTCATGAAATCCAAGCACAGGATAATAATTCTGGCATATTTGCTCCATTTTGACTAAATATCTTGAAAACTGTAAGACTTACAGAAAAAGCTTTGGACATAAAACATGTGTTCAATTTCTGCTAAAAATTTTGATTGAAACATACTCATTTAGCTCTTCACGTAAAATGTCTGGCACTGCCATATGATTTTAAACATAACGTGAAGGTTTTAGTATAACTCCCTTATATCAAATTTAATAAAAATGCATTCAGTGGTTGTCAATGTGTTACGTATGCACAGACACCCACAGTGAAGCTAACAGAGATATTTTTTAAATTTTTCATAGCGAACATGCCAAGACTGTCAGTCCACGCTGGAAATTAACATCTTTAGCCAGCAGCTTTAGTGTCTGAACTATTCACATTCATTGTAGAGTCTAAACAGAAGCAAATCTGAATACACTGATCAGGAGCCTAAACTCACATAGAAGCTGGAACAGGCCATTGGCCTAATTCTCGAACTGGATGGGGAGGCAGAGAACAACTGGCACAGTGGGGAGGCAGAATTTCTGTTCTTGACATATTACTCACCTCTGGCTTCAACACGACCCTCATTGGAGACATTACTTCCTGCCAGGCGGATGGCATAATCAAGATACGCTGCAGAGCAGTTCTTCTCGTCTGATCTGTCTCCACAGTCATTCCTGCCATTGCACACCTGCAAGAAACCATTAACTGTTGACAGGTACACACATGATGTGTATGTATTGACCGTCTTCTAGTGCACACAATCTCACTTGTCACACTTCACTACATGTTTCGGCATCACTGTGCCATCCTCAGGTGTGTTATTTACGTTAAACTATTGCACTGCTCGCCATCATGTGTCGTTTATAAAATGATTTAAAAAGTATATTCGTCATGTACTATAATAAAATTTATATATTAAAATTTGTTAAGATTTATCATCTTATACATCGTAATTCAAACTCGCGTATTATATCATTCTTCCGCTATGGGAGTCATTCTTCTTATATTTTGTGTATACTGTGTCTTGTGATGTGTCCTCCTTTTGTGGCTGCGTGTGTTCTAACAATGCCGAAACATGTAGTGAAGTGACAAGTGAGATTGTGCGCACTAGAAGACGGTTAATACATACACATCATGGATGCGAATCAGTGCAACAGGACGCTAAAATACAACATTATTAATAGGTACATACAGTTTGCTCCAAACAGCATACAAATTGATGGTTCATATTCAATATATCTCACTCCCTGTCTTACTCAGACAGACTGAAACCTGAGATTTAATGTGTTATTTCACGCAATAATTATTTTGCATTGTTTCATATTCAGACAAATAACTTGAAGCCAATATGTGAAAGAAATGTAATGTTATGTAGTTCTGTGTACAGTTGCAGACATTTTGGATCAACTCAACTGTGACCATCTTCTGGACAGAACCACCCACAAAACTACACAATGTCACAAAACTTTACCATCACAAAAACCTATGCCACACATACAGAAACTGCCACCTACATTTTGCTTTTCACTGCCAATTCCACAGCCTGATGAGTTGGAGCCAATAGCATGACAGTGCCCATCCTGTCAAGTGGCAGATACCTGTCACTCTGTATATAAATGTAATTTTCTCCAACAGATACAGAGAAACTTCAGGCATAGTTTGCTAAAGATTTAAGAAATCAAAATACAAAGTGAGTGTAAATTATTTTTCACTTTGTAGGATTTGAGGCTTTCACGGCGGTGACTATGAAGAAAGCAGTCTTTTGGGATTTGGCACCGTGTATATGTGGTGTTAACCGACGTTTCGGAGGAACTTCAGTTAACACCACATATACACGGTGCCAAATCCCAAAAGACTGCTTTCTTCATATTTTTCACTTGTCCTATCCCAATTCAAATGCAGTAATCTCAAAATATAGTTAGCATAGACAAAAGACTGGGCCAGCTGATTCTCAGTGGCAGTGACTGTGTTAACCCCTCAAGCTGGCGCTTCAACCCCCACTACTTGTACCCTGCACTGGTATTTAAATAGCCCTGTACCAGACACTTCTCACAGAACTTTTCAATATTATATATTTCAGAAATTACTGAAGTAAAAAGTTAGAAAGTTAATAGAATTTTCCAACCAGTGCGGCAATAGAGGTCACATCACTTTTATTATTCTTGCCTTACATGTTTCAGTTTAATTAAAACCATCATCAGAGGCACTTTTCATATGGCAGGAGACACTGTTAATTAAGTTGGTTTGATGTTCACTTTCACTTGTGTTATTCACAGATGTACGTTTCGTATTATTGTCATAGGTTTTAGTTATGACGGCACTCGTCGTATAAAAACATAAACATGCAGAATAATTGAGTATGCCAATAGGCTATACGCAGCACAGGAATTATCACTTTTCCCACAGTAGATTTCTTACGTTTGGATTAATCACTATTAAACTACTTAAAATTTAATTCAAATTGTCGTAGGTCGTTCTTGGTTGTCAATTCTTCCCGTGGATGGGAGTCATCATTCTTGGTGGTGTGTGGGCTTATATGTGTTATGATGTTACATGTGTGCTGCGTCCTTTGAATTAAATTTTAAATAGTTTAATAGTGATTAATCCAAACATAAGAAATCTACTGTGGGAAAAGTGATAATTCCTGTGCTGTGTATAGCCTATTGGCATACTCAATTATTCTGCATGTTTATGTTTTTATATGATAACGAGTGCCGTCATAACTAAAACCTTTGACAATAATACGAAACATACATCTGTGAATAACACAAGTGAAAGTGAACATCAAACCAACTTAATTAACAGTGTCTCCTGCCATATGAAAAGTGCCTCTGATGATGGTTTTAATTATACTGAAACATGTAAGGCAAGAATAATAAAAGTGATGTGACCTCTATTGCTGCACTGGACAGAAAATTCTATTAACTTTCTAACTTAATAGTGCAGTGGACCAGAATGAGACAATTCAAAATACTGAAGTAAATTTTATAAAATTTTGAGGAGGCATTATAAATAGTCTAAACCTTGAAGCATCGTATTATATTACTCATTTCCAAGCCATGTGATGCCTTAAGCAGCTAATCAGAAGGTCGAAAAGCATTCCTTGTAACTGCTATGAAATCTGTCAGAAGGAACAACTAAGACAGTGAGGACTACGATCTTTAGAGGTATATCACTTCAGTCAGTTTGAGTCCCTGCTAAGAGCAGGCAGAGCAATGACCACTTTTCTGTGAGCTTGCAGTCAGGGAGGACATACTCAGGCCGCCGCACATAGCTGTCTCACAGTCTTGCAAATATATCCTCAGGATACTGGCTTGAGGGGTTACTACATAAACTGAAGTAAATTTCCATAAGCAAACAAACGAAATGCTAAATTGAGTCAGACTTACGAGGCTCATGTTGATGCATTTCCCATTACCGCACTGGAACTTGGCATCACACTTCAGTGACAGCAACTTAACCTCGTAGTAGTCCCAACCTTCTTCCTCCACAAGATTTCCTGATAAGCCAATGTTACTGTCACTAAGAAGACACACTGAATCTTGTTCCCTGTTGAAACCAACAAACCCTTAACTCTTTCATGACTAGTGAAGACAAATGCCAGCCAGCTGTATGTTACCCATAATTCAACAGAAATTAGACAACCCGGTAACATTTCATCCTTCCACAAAGACATGCATGTGTACACTTTCCATCCCCGTATGCATGCTAAATGTTCAACTCATTTCCATATCCTTGATTTAATCACCCTATAGAATCTTCCTAAGCCCAGCACCCCAACCCAAACCATGTATTACTCTGAAGAGTAACAGTCATAATTTCCATCTGAATTTGGAATGGTTGTGGCATGAGATTAGAATGGATTTAAAAAGAGTGTCTATGAAGATTTTTAAAATTAAGTACAAACATTGAAAGGCCCAGACTGAGATGACTGGAGGATGTAGAGAATGATTTATGACAGCTGCAAGTGAGGATATGGGGGAAAAAATCAAATAAAGAGTGGGAATCTGTCGTGACGGAGGCCAAGGTTCTTAACAGAAATGCGGGGCCAAGCAGTAAGTAAGTATAATATCCAGAACGGAATGTGAAATGCTTACCGGTGACTGAAGGATCGGCAGACAAACTCCTTGGCTTTACGACAATACTGAGCACATTTTCTGGCATCTGTCTGCAACCATTTCTCTTTGTCATGGTGCTCAAGACGGTGGTTGGAATGTTTCGATACATCTTCGAAGCCATCTTCACAGTAACGTTCATCAAGGCCGTTGGAACAGTCCTGGACAAGATCAGATCAAGGATTTATGAAGACAACACAGTTTTGCTTTCTGCTTAATTCCTTTCCACTTCTAGTACATGAAAAATGTGCATGATCTGTTCCAGCTCATTGTTGCATTCGGAGAGAGCAGAACAGAGCAGTAATATGACTCCTAACATAACCACTAGAAGCATTTGACATTGGCACTGTGTATTTCTGGGAGCAGAACACTGGGAATTTCATAACCCAGCTGAATGGATATTAACTTGCTCAGGGATTTTGAAGTACAGTATTGTTCAAATTAGAGCCCAAAGTGTCTTTACCATGTTCACAACAGCCATATAGAAGATTCTATCTTAACTGAGATGAACACAGTCCTACCCTTACATCCTATTTGCTTAACATCCACTTGCATATGTATGTATAGGTCTCCCACACTGCCTCCTCCCTTTGTTTTCTAACAACCAGAAGTTGATACATATTTTGCAAATCTCAAATGCATGCTACATAACATACACCTATCATTCTCCTTGACTGTTTCAACACAACAAGACCCAAAACATATTTCATACAAAACACGCAATCTTTTTTAATAACACTGACATTTATGGATGTACGCTATTCTTAAACTCAAACATTAAATTAATTCTGTTATAAAATGTGCTTGGGGTTGAAGGAAATTCTTCATCTTACAAATTCAAATTCTCATTTCTTGACCTGATTACTCACCTCAAAAATTCATGAAATGGTTGTAACATATGCCTAATATTCCAACAACTTCCTTGATAAGAACTCATGACAGGAAGGCTGGCTCAAGCAACATTACTTCTCATTTATATTCAGCAAATATGTGATTCAAATGCTGGCTGCCATGAGTGTAGGATCCGCTCTGTCCCTCCCAGTGAATATCAGTACAGTATCTTCAACCATGCCTCACAGATCTGCGTGTCTTTATTTTATTGTTTATTTAATGACACTGCAACAACTCTGATTGCAGTGTTGAATTATGAGATGACAGTACACAATTAATTAGCGAAGATGTAACAGGGAGTGGCCATATCCTCAATTGGGGTGCTATCCCATAATTTTCCTGTAGGGACTGAGTTAATTGGAACAGCCAACCTCTGGGCTGAGGTTTGAGCCTCAAACCTCCCAGATACAAAGCAGGAGTGTTACCCAACTGACTGCAATGTTCAGTCTGACAGATCCTTTCTTAGTTGTTTAGTTATGGTGGACACTCATAATGTCAGAGTCTTTAATTAATTCTTAACTGCAACAATTTATTAAAACTTAATAAAAGCTGGTCACTTTAAAAGTTTCCAACTGCAGTTGGAATCAAGACAAGGAACATAATATGATGGAGTACATAACACGACATGGAAGAATGCACACTAGGGGAACCATATATCAACAAATAAACATCAACGCAGAAAGACAACTGTTTCCTCAACCACAACTTTTAACACCTGATGATGACCAATTCGGCTGAAACATGTCATGAAAACTTTTAAAGTGACTAGCTTTTATTAAGTTTCAATAAACTGTTGCATATAAGACTGCAGAATTAATTAAAAACACTAAGTGAAAAGTGCAACAGGATGCTACAATTTGATATTACTTATATTCTCACCTTGCAACACACTGACAGAGCCAGTCAACACGTCACAGTGGAACCTCCATCTAAGGTTCCTTGATATAAGGTCTCTTCTGACTTATAGACAGTGTCACGTAAATTCGAACAAGGCCCCACATTCCTAGTCAAAACCCAAGCATAGCTTGTGGTGGGAGGAATTTCTTAACACTCGTTCTTCCACTTCTCACACCCTCGAACGTACCCCCTTGTCTGAAATTTTTCTTCTGCGCATTCAAGATTACTCTTGGCCTTGTTCAAAGTTACGTGACACTTGCTATAATGTTCAACTTTAACAATCCCAAGTCAATAATCATAGTGTTCAATAACTCCCATTTCAGATTTTACTCAGTTTAGTGTACAAAAGAAACATTTAATGGACTTTTACTGCATACACTATGAACAAAACAACTGCAATGATTATAAGTTTCCATTTCCAACAACATCAAAACCAGTAAACGGATACATGCTTTACCTTCTGCCCGTCACATTTCCATTTGACTGGTATACAGCTTCCCGGCCGGCACTCAAACTCTTCAGGTTTACACTCATGTTTCGTCACTGTAATCACTTTCTCAACACCTGCAACAGTACAGCAAAACATTCTCATCTGATTTAGTTCTAGAGAAGAGAAGGCAAAGTTGTCCCTGTGCTTAACTCTATGCCAGGAAGGTTCATGGAGGACTCGATGTATAGATCCAAGTATTCTTGACCTTGGCACTAGTTGGAGGCAAATGGTCAGCTTCACCCCCAGGGAAAGAGCCCGATACCCATTCGATAGGAGCCTGGATGGGCTCAAGAGGCACTCTGAATGATGTGGAGAGGAGAAAAATCTCACGCCTACCAAGACTTGAACTCCGACTCCTTGGCCGTCCAGCCCATAGCCAGTTTCTATGATGACTGCACTATTCTGACTCATATGACTTATAGAGATACTGGGTTTTCGGACTTTGTCCATCGTCCTGGTTTTAAGATAACTAAGAAAAACATGACGTTTCGGAAACTGGATCTGTTTCTGTCCTCAGGTGAGGGAAAACACCTATTCTGTTGGGTCCCTTACAAAGAGCTAGCCTCATTCTAGAGCTAGGTCCAGTGATTTCTAAGGGACCCAACAGAATAGGTGTTTTCCCTCACCTGAGGACAGAAACAGATCCAGTTTCCGAAACGTCATGTTTTTCTTAGTTATCTTAAAACCAGGACGATGGATAAAGTCTGAAAACCCAATATCTCTATGTGTTATACACCATCGTCAGAATCCTATAGTAACTACTCATCTGACTTAGTTCTATACTAACACATATGCCCAAATATAAGTTGCACTCTTTTCCCCAAAAGTGACGCTTTTAGATTCAGGATGTGGTTCATAAGCTGTTCTTAACCCTTTGACGTGGTCATTTAAATTCCGCGGCCGCGGCTCCTGCGGTAATATATTCAGCCGGCCATTTAAATTTTGCTCGAAAATTATTTATTCATCATTGTTCTTAAATTCTATGAGATAGGAACATGAAACTTTCACTAAAATGATCTTAAATGGTGGTTTTATAACCTTACCTTATAATATGGGCGCCCTGTATCTCGGCCATGGAAGCAGGTTGTTTAGTATTT
>NW_019730108.1:1205498-1279291 GCF_002891405.2 Cryptotermes secundus
GAGCAAACAAAACACATCATTCATAACAGAAACAGCTCGCAATAGCCACAGGAACGTTGCTGCAAGACAGGCATATGTAACGACGACTTAGCGCTCTTAAACGCGTGTGTCATTAAATACAGTCCTCCTGACAACAGGCCAGTGAAAAATCTAACAATCTACAGCAAAACCATCAATTATTATGGGCGTTATAACATACGTGTGCAGCTGGACGAAACATACACGTCGAACCCCCCCAGACGATTTAAATCCCTGACGAAACATACACGACGAACCACGGCAACGGGTTAAGGAAGCATCATTGGACTGTCTAAATTTGGTAAAGGTACACAGTTCTTTGGGGGCATGCAGCAGCACAGCTGGATGAGGCACTATGCTATGAGCTGGAAGGTCATAGGTTCCATTCCCGATGAGGCCACTGTATTTTTCAATTAACCTAATTCTTCCAGCCGCACTATGGCCCTGGGGTTAGCTCACCCTCCAACAGAAATGAGTACAAGGAATCTTCCTGGGGGTAAAGGGTAGCCGGCATGTAAGACTGACAATCTCACTGCCATCTGTGAGCCGATTGTCTAGAAAATGTGGGAGCCTTGACGTCCCACAACTCTATGGGCCTCCACAGCCTGTTACAGGGATAGCTTTACTTTTTACACAGTTCATCATTATGACCACAAGATGTTGCTTTATCTTCAATTGAACGATATACTAATGTGAACAAAATTCGAATCAATCACATCAACTATAGGAGTCCTAATGGAAACACATTATGCATAATTTTTTTAATGTTATTTGAGCATCTCATAGAACCAGAATATTAAAGTCACATCTTTCAAGCAATGTACATAATCACATGGAGCAACATAAAACTTACTTACTCTGAGCTATTCTGACTGTTGCATGTAATGACATAAAATATGCATTTCTTTTCACTTAATGATCATGCATTTTTCAGAATGCAGATCACATTCCAAGGTGGCTCTTGTTCAGAAAAACACAGCACATCACTAGTATAAAGATTTTAAATTACTGTTCTCTGTTCTACCCTGAAAATTGAGGCAACAGGTTCCTCTGAAGTATTTGTGCCCATCTACAAAACTGTGTGCCACTGTCCCCCAGATGACCATAATCTTGCCTGTTACAGAAGTGTGGTCTTAACTGGCACAAGAAATTTGCTGTCTTCTGGGGCATGATGTCATATATCCTGGTAGAATGCAATCAATGTTTCAGGGGAACATGCTGGGAACAGCAACCATGGTACCAGGCATTCCCCTTACTAACTCATGTGCATATGCTAACCAGCAGCCAGCTACATACCCTTTTACATCACTGATGCAGGCCATAGGCAATCTGAATTTCTTAACATATAATTACTTCTTTAGAAAAGCAATTCTGGCCAAATTTGTTCTTGTTTTACATTCTGTATATAAAAAAATTAATATTTATTCCAAATTTCCAAAAGAATGAATTTGTTGTCCATACAGTGAATTTCAAGCTCATATTTTATAATTTCCATTGGGCCCAGATTCCATAACCCAAACAGCCATACCACAGAGAATACTGTACAACACTTAGCCAAAAAGCCCGCGGTACCACAACCATTAGCAACATAAATGCTGTAAGCCCAATTAAAAAGTGGTCAGATCAAACAGAATTTAAATACAGCAGACCTACAAGATGATGACTGCTGGCTCCATTAACACTGTCGCAGTAATATACCTTTGCGCCAACAAGTTGGGATGGCACATGGCTGTGAACTCCTCTGCTTGCCTGCAAAGCACCATGGCTGCGCTTTACCTCCGACATTTCGACAGTAGTTGTGACCTGTGAGGGTGGCATTCCTCTCCCTTTCTGACACTCTGTAGCTGAGCTTGGGGATGATCAGGGGGTCATCCCAATGAAGACATGGTAAGCCATTGGCTGTCATGTTAGCAGAACCCTGATAGTTGTACTTGTCTCCATCCATGCAACCTGAAGCAATGAGGTTGCGCTTATGGTTTGTTTGGTTAAAAAAAATGAGGTTCTGGCACTAGAATCATGGAAGTAAAACCATTCCATCTTGAATGAAGGAAACACTCCTTGCAATATTTAGGTTATGTTACTTTTCAATTCCACTGTTTCAGCATGTTTACATACAGATTTTAAAATTAACACAGTAGAAAGGTTGGTGTCTGTCTGCTTGTCTGTCATTCCACGCACTTAGTCTCTAAAACCACTTAACAAATTTCAATAAAGTACCAGCAGATGTACACTGTTAGTTACCAACTGCATTTAATTTTAATCCATTCCCATTCAGTGTAATCCCTAACTTACATGATGTCCAGATTTCAATCTATTTTTTCAAAAATGCTCCATACAAGAAATTAGTAGTTATGTGACAGAATATAGAGCTTACACAATGGTCTACAGCTTCTATTTGAAACAACTGACAATATATTGAATATTCACAGATATATAAAGCAAATAATGTCTGACTCTGTGTAGATGTGTGATCAGTTTTGCATCATTACATTTACATTTCAATAAATGAATGTAAGGTTAATAAGATACATAATATAAGCAGCATCACATTTGGAAAATATGCCCTTAAAGTTTGCATTTCCTTTCCTTATTTGATTATGAGCAGTCATGAGCAACCACAGATCCTGAGCTGACTTTAAACTCATTACTCAACCAATTTTAGGGGCACTTCCCCACCACTTTAACCAACTTCAAATCAACTCATGAAATACAAAGAGTGATGCTGCCTGGTCTGGATGGTTTCAAATTGGTTTTGTGGGACAAAAGGGAAATGCATGTCACTGACAGTCAGAGCGGTCAGCACATAAGGCTGACAACCTCGCCACCATCTGTGAACCAATTGTCTAGAAAACATGGAAACCTTGATGTCTCACAACCCTATGGGCCTCCAAGGCCTGTTACAGGGACAGCTTTACCTTTTTTTAAGAGGTGCTACAGTACTGTTGATGTGTGGGCTTCCTTATTTCATGGAAATACCTTGCAAAGCCACCTATGCAAGAACTGAAGATTCATAAATTGCTAGGCATCTTACAGAAAACACCAAGATCCAGCAAACAAGGGCTAGACTAGCACATTAGAAACATGGCAGCTGAAGGGGTACCAACACTTTTCAACTGAATGGAGTATGAAGCATCACTGCAGGATGATTTGTGAAAGATGAATTGGAAAGGACAAGGAAAGAACCAGTCATGGCTATGAATCTGGAAGGAAAGAATAAGAAATTCAGTGAGGACAGTCAGACTCTACCTGTCCTGCCAAGTACAGAGTAAGGGCGAGATCACCTTTCCTGCTGACTCACCAATATCATCCAGAGGTCTCTCACAGATATAAGGGTGGCTATGTGTAACACTGCAATCCTCAGTGTCCCAGAAGAAATAGTTGGCAGCACACATCCTGACAGTTGGGTGATCATGTGCATCAGCATCCATGTCAGTAATGGCATCACTTGTGTAATATGCATGTTCACATGGGAAGACACGCTTGGCAACAATACAGATCGGTCTATGGCCTGTCTTAGGTGGGCTCCTCACATCATGCGCCCAACCTGATTAGGAGACATTCAAATCTCACTACACATATCTTCTACTTATATACCTTACATTATATAAATTGAATTGGCTAAACACACACTTCAAAGTCTCAGTTAGTTTCCTTTTAACAGCAGGCCTATTCCAGATCAGTAGCATTTAAGATGACTTCTTCAACGCTTAACAATCATATTTTGATATCAAAAATTCTGCTTTGCATCTTATTTTCAAATCCTTCATTTATTTAACACTTTCAAAGACTTTACACAGACATGTACATTACAACACAGATGGTCAACGGTCAGGATTATGAAACGTCCTGTTCCTGTCCTACGATACAAATAATTACATCAGTAGAATCCGCTGTCTTTTTGCTACATTTTAAAAAACTAGCTGCAAATATTTACATCAGACAGTTCTAATTTTCTTTGTGGTGGGGCAGGAGCAATGTTTGTCTGAGAGGTTGTTATATGATATTCTATGTTTCCATAAATAAGACACACTCAAAATTGACAAAAGTAACAATAAATAAAATACTAATATCATTTCAATCTGTAATAATTTTAATAAATTTAAAAGCACATTGTCTTAAAGCTGCACCAAAATTTGATGGTACAACATTTCTCAAATACATCCAAAACTAAAATATGGTCTGCCAACTATGTACAAAAACACCTGACTGTGAAAGCACCAAAATAAGACTGACTGTAATTAAATATGATCTGCTAGGACATACCTGGCCACCATTTTGTAAATACGAATGGTTCAGTAGACCCTTCCCAGATCCACAGCGGACGATGAAACACAGACACACCTACACCTGCAGTAAGAACGTTGGTTATATTGGGCTGTAACTGCAGCAGCCATTCGGATATGAAGTCACTCTCGACCTGCAAGAATAGGGCAAAGAGATGGTGTTTACTTCTTTTCATGTCTGTGTACTGGCTGGCTGTCTTCACAGTTCCACTGTCATGAAGGTTTTAAGGGCTATTTGATGATGTTGTCATAGCTAGCATACATAGCATAAAATGATAGGATGACAAATGAATGATGAATTGGAAAGGATTTAGAAGGAAGTGGTCATGGCCTAATTGGGGGACTATCTTGGCATTTGCCTCACAGGACTAAGAAAAATCACAATAACTTCAATCAGAATATTTGTTGTACTGGCCAAGATTTGAACCAAGCATCTCCTGAGTATGGGTCTAGAGCAGGCATGTAAACTCAACTTGTACAGAGGGCCACCTCAGCCCCATAAATAACAGTCCAGGGCCACACTTCAAAATAGAAATATACATTAGATTTTGATACAAGGAAATTTAATTCTATTTATTATTTAGGAATAACTTCAATATAATTACCTAAAGTCACATATCTTACAGTTTTAAAAAGCAAGAGAATGCCATTTTTGACAAGTATCATACAGCTTCTCAATATGTAAAAAGAGAGATTACACAAGAAATTATGTTAGAAATAGCAAAACATTGAATTTCCTGCAGCCTGCTAATTTATATCTGTGTGAGACTTCTTGTCTTCTGGTCTGTTGGAAAACTGTCTTCACAAAAAATATTTCTACTAAAATTTTAATGTCGATTTTAATGTCAATTAGCTCTAAAAGTTGAGGGGCCGCACTTTGTGGCTATGGGGGCTGCATGTTTTACACGGCTGGTCTAGAGCATTAATACTATGCCAAACTGCTTAATCATAATCATAATAATTCATTTTCAAAAATACATAGTCACATGAGAGTGAATACAATATGTTTTTAAGAAGAAATTATGTATTAATGGAGACAGGTTTGTGAAGCTGTAAACTGAGTAGAATTGGTTCAAGGTGGTGTCCATTGGTGAACATTTGTAAGCATAATGATCAACTGGTTCAATAAAGGCAGGATTTCTGTACTAGCTGAACATCAACTGCTCGAGGAAGACACTGTACCATTGAGTTACTTGGTTCAACTTTGTCTGATTCAGTTTGTGTAGGAAAGAAATATAACCTCTCACCTGGGAAGTGATATCGAGGAGTTGTGACCCACGGGCCTGGCAGTCTCTAAGCGCCTCCCCATGAGTGAAGCCCTCAAGAGCATGGCGTACACTGGGAACCACCAAACTGTAGCATTTCTTGCCATGGTTCACTTCGCCAAGTTGGCACTGTGACACCCAGTTCTTGTAGCAACGGACACCAACCGCATCTCTGGCTATCACACACTGGTGTCCGGGCTCCAGACGGCATGCAGACAGAGCAGCCTCACTACCGCTGCAAGCTACTTCACTTACACTGACTCGTAGTGTGTCTTCAGTGGGCTGCAGAGGTCGGCCCTGCCATGATAATTCTGCTCCCCTTTCATATGGCAACACAAGAGAATTTGAGATTATCACAGCAGCAACTATAAGGAGAATGTAGTTCAACAGAAATCTGCTCACACTTTGGAGGAATACATCGCCCCCATCTTCAGGGTTGAAGAGTATGCCAAAACAAGAAACCAAAAATGCTTCTTGATTGGCTTACTCTTTGATGCTGAGGATGGAGGTGATACAGTCCTCTGAAATGTCAGTGGGCTTCTGCCAAGCTACATGGCATTGCAACCCAGAACATCATACGCTTCAATTTAAGAAAAAATACATACTATTGTAATTATAATTTCATGATACTTTCCAAAAGTAAGTTATATTTTATTATAAAGAAGAAAGTGTCACTAGAAACATCAACACATTCCCTTCCTTGCAATTGTCCTACCTGTGTACCAAACTCTGACAAATTTTAGCAACTAATTCTTAGTGACATGTTTTCGTGGTCAGCACCCACAGGATAGAAGGCTGGGTAGGCCCCAGGGCCAGTATTGATGCTAGGAAGAAAAGAAAAATCTTGCCCTCGCTGGGAATTGAACCCCAGCTGTCCAGCCTGTAGCCCACTGCTATATCGAGTTACCCCAATGAGGATCTTAGTAAAATACAAGGTGGTTCAAATATGACCGGAACTGATTTTTTT
The DNA here is from genome assembly GCF_002891405.2 of Cryptotermes secundus. NCBI lineage: Eukaryota > Metazoa > Arthropoda > Insecta > Blattodea > Kalotermitidae > Cryptotermes > Cryptotermes secundus. Next base: position 1,212,032 of record NW_019730108.1, read on the forward strand.
AAACCATAATTGCCAGACACTTACTTGCACATGTCAGTCTTCAACGTACTCCCCTCCAGAGTCAACACATTTTTTTCCAACATTCTGGAAGCATCTTCATGCCCCTTCCAAAAAATGCTTGTGGTTGGCGGCATATCCACTCCCGAACATTCTGGATGACGGCAGCATCGTCCACAAACCACATGCCTTGCAAGTCTGACTTGAGCCTTCTGAACAGGTAGAAATCACTTGGGACCAAATCAGGACTGTACAGTGGATGTGTCAGAAGGTTCCATTTCAATTTCTGGAGGGTTTCCATTGTTGTTTTGGATGTATGGGGGCGTACATTGTCTTGAAGGAAGGCTACCTGCTTTCCACCTGTCTTCCGTTTGGATCGGATCTTTTCCTTCACGTCTGTTGCCAGGAGGTCTGATTAATAAGCTGCATTGACTGTTCTGGCATCTGTCAGAAAGTCTACATGTATAACCCTCTGCCAGTCCAAGAACGTTGCCATCACTTTTCCTGCCGAACGGCTCCTCCACAGTCTCTTGGGTTTGGGAGAACTGGTATGCCGCCACTCATGTGATGACTGCTGGGAATCGGGAATGTAGTGCACCCATGTTTCATCGGTGGTCACTATAGGCTTCAGCAATGCATCACCTTCGTCTTCAAACTGCTGTAGGAGACGACTGGCAGCTTGCATGCACACCCTTTCGTTCACGTCCATCAAAGTACATGGTACCCACCGTGCATTCACCTTGTGATAGTGCAGGTGGTACTTCACGATGTCTTCTACACTACCAACACTGATGGACAGCATTGCTCAAAGTTCCTTGATAGTGATGCACATATTCTCATGAATAAGCGCGTCTGCACAATCAATATTTGGCTTGGTGACAGATGTTCGCAGCCAACAATCATGCGGTACATTCTCCACGCGCTCTCTGCCCTCTCTGAAGCACTTACACCACTCAAACGCACGGGTCCATGAGAGACACTTTTCCCCATACTGTTGTTGGAGCCTGGTGGTGAATTTCAACAGACGGGACATTTCCTCCAATGAGAAATTTGATCACAATGTGCTGTTCCATGCTCCGCAGTACCTTCTGTTTGCTCATGACTCTAGCAACTCCCAAACAGGACTGAACAGGTACTAACCCAAACAGGTGGGAGGGTGAAGGTTGTGGCTTCACTCTCTCAAGTTTGTACAGCTGCTGCACAGTGCGGCTTGTTTACAAACAAATCAGTCCCAGTCATATTTGAACCACCTTGTAAAATTAGAATAACCTCTGCTAAAAACAGATGCTATGTCCTTTCATAAGACATACCATTGAAACATTTTTGTTCAGATGTGCCTTACAAACTAGTAGTATGATTGCATTCATGAAGACCTCATAGAACAAAAGACAGTAGATGGTAAGAAGAAATGTGGAGGAAGCAGGGAATAAACAAGTGGAAGGATGGAAGATAAAGCAGCACAGAAGTTAACACAATATGATGAGAGTGTGAAACTGATTCTGAAATATTCAGCCACTTGCAGAAAAAGACCCCCTTACCTCTCATACCCCAGCTGATGACACACAACTGTAGCCTCCACAATAGTCCAGGAATTTGTCTTGTCACAGATAAGACCCCAGCCAGGGCTTGGCCCCTGTACTTCAACATAGCCTTCCCAGGGTCCTGGTCCCCCTCGGAGCCTTATAACTTGGCCACTTGTATTTATCAGCAGGGACAGATTCTGGATAGCTCCTGACGGGGCAGGTGTTATGGTAGTGGTGGGGGTAGGAGTAGAAGGCGGAGGAGGAGGAGTGGTACTAGTCATAGTAGTAGTAGTTCTAGTAGTTGTAGCAGCAGTAGTAGTTGCAGCTGAAATCTTGGTTGACTGCGTGATAACATTCAGGAGCTGTGGGGACTTGTTTGGCTTATTTTGTGAAAATTTTCCAGGTGCTCTCTCTGTAACAGAATTTAATCACAAATATTATTAAACTATTAACATTTCTTGTCTGTGTGCCACCTGTTTCTTAATGCATTTTTAAAAAAGAAACTCTTTTCCATGAACAACACAAGTTTAACATGTAGAGTGTGGGAAGATGGGATTTTTAAATTTTCCAGTACTATAGGGCTGGCAGGTGGATACTAACTCCGGGGTAAACATGTTAAAATTTTTAAAAAATGCAACACGGGATTGGAGGTATGAATGCAGTGTTAGAACAGTGCAACACACAGACTATAACGTCTAATGTACCGTGTAGAACATGAGTTTTATGCAAGATTCAGATGCTCGAATATGGTTTCAGTGGGCAAGTTCAGAAGCCATTAGTAACCGAACGTCTTGTGATTTTCTCCTTCTCAGAAGTTGACAATCAGCATGAAGCAACAGTTTCACCTATTTGAATGTTGAATCACTAATATCCAGGCCACGCAGGAAAGAGCTGTGACACTGCTGTGAATGTACCTTTTTAAAACAAGTAACATATACCCCTGCCTTTCTGCAGACCCCTCAATATGAAAATAACTACCATCAGACATCTTACTTGAGCAATAATTGCAGAATACATAAAAACTAGTGGAAAATGCCTGTTTAAATTCAATGAAGAATCAGTTCTTTTGTGTTTACATTATCCCTTTCATACCTTTACCTCCTTCCCACCTTTCTTCCATATTCCTTCCCAACCATTTTCATTCTTCTCCCCCTTCCATCCTAAGTCTGATCTGTGTTACATTAAGACAGTGAATTAAGTTACAGCTGTATCCTTCAGACAGCACCATTTCAATTTCAAACACAGAGCTGTCATCTGTGTACATAAATGAGAACTACATGTTTATTAAAAGTGTAACACATACATAATTAGGTAACACATATATGAGGTATGACAATAAAGTTCACGAACTCGCCACCGTGTGCTTGCTGTGGCAGCAGTCGACAGAAATCTTAGTATGATTTGATGACGTTCGCATATCAGCGTTTCACAGCTGTGTTGTTGTTGTTGTTGATCTGTGGTACTCTCTTTCTGAGTGGCATCTATTAATGTCTGAGTGTGTTTCAGTGTGCCGTTGCAAGAATGTTGGAATAAACATTAAATTTTGTGTTAAACTTGGCAAGAGTGGAAGTGAAATCAGAGAGATGTTAGTTCAACTTTACAGGGAGAGTGCTATAAAGAAAGCAGCAGTTTACAAGTGGGTCACACGTTTTTCTGAGGGAAGAGGAAGTGTCACTGACAAAGAGAGATCAGGACGACCAGCAACAAGCAGAACTGAAGAAAACATTGCAAAGGTTCATCAAATTCTGAGTGTAAATCATCAGCTGACTGTCAGGAGCATAGCAGAGCAACCGGACATCGACCGAGAAAACAGTTAGGGAAATCTTAACTGAAGATCTTGACATGAGGAAGGTGTGTGCAAAAATGGTCCCAAAGGACCTGCTTACACGGCATTGTCTGTGAGGGAGATTTTAGCTATTAAACAAATAACTGTGCTGGAACACCCTCCCTATTCACCGGATCTAGCCCCCAACGACTTTTTCCTGTTCCCAAAGATAACTTAAATATTGAAAGGATGGCATTTTGATGACATCGATAACATCAGGAATAATATGACAGCAGCTCTGAAGGTCATCCCACAAAACCAGTTCCAAAATTGTTTTGAAGGGTGGATTAGGCGGTGGCATCAGTGCATGGCTTCCAAAAAGGAGTACTTTGAAGGAAACTACAGTGATATTCAGCAATGAGGTATGTAGCAATTTTACCACAAAGAGTTCGCGAACTTTACTGTCAGACCACATACACAGGCACAAAATATCCTACTTACAGTACAGATACAAATTTATCTATTTCTGGAGGCACTCACCCTGAGAACCTGAAGCTGACAAAGTGCAAGTCACTCTATAAGGGAAGTCACACTGCAAAGTCTGGGGGTTGAACAAGGTGCCTGGTCCGCACTGCTGACTATGAGCCGTGCCCTTCCAACAGTTGAGGAACTTGCTGCAGTCTGTCGGATGGGGGGCAAGCCCTGTCCCTCCCTCCATGGGGCAGTCTGACTTTCTGGTCTGTGCTTGTACAGGAGATGGTGTATGTGTGGTGGATAATGCCGGCTCCAGCAATTGATTCTTCCCCTCCACATGCCTCTCAACTGGAAGTAACAACACATTTCCTTCCTTGTTCATCATTTCAGTTCCTTCAAAGCACACCTCTGTTTCTTTCATCAGGTGAAAGGGTATAATGAGGAGTCCATTAGGTCTCTCAGCACAATTAGTCTGGTCATGTTTGACACCCACTGTACCAAATGGAGCATCCCTCATTTGCTCCTGTGACCTGATGAAGGAAACAAATCTAACCTCTGAAATGTTATGATTTGCAAGAACTGGGATGATGGACAATGTTAAATAATAACAGAAAAAAAGACTGTTATATTCCACAGTAGAAAATCTTCAGGCTTAAATTATAAGTCTTAATTTATTCAACAATGCTTCCTCTACTGCATAGGTTATATAGCATTCTGGGGGAGGATTGTTAACAGTTCAGAATCATATATAAAGATAAACAAGAAAATTACATTACTTTTAGAGAAAGTCATGTGATTCATGTTTTCATACTGTATCACCGATTCTTTTTATACAGAGACCTAACTTCACATACATCCCAGTGACACTGTACAAAAACATGTTTCTTCTCCCAACTGATAAAATGAAAAGGTTAATAACAATTTATCATAACAACAATAATACAATTATTTTTAAAGTACTGAGATGGGAAACAAATGTTCAGTTCTAGGACTTAGTGTAATTTTTCTGGTGTAATCTAAGACTGCACAACAGTCCATGAAAATGGAACACAGTTCCATTTTCATGATGTGCAAAATAAAAATGGTTCACTCCATACCTGTACTGTCCATCTCTATGTTGTTCCACTGTTCTTCATCTGGTGAACTTTGCAAGCATTTAACCTTGTTTGGAAAGTCACACTCCAGAGTTTCAGGGTTGAAGAGGGTCCCTGGTGCACAGAACTGGACAAGGCCTCGTCCCTTCCAGCAGTTGAGAAACTGTCTACAGTCAGGTCGATACACAAACTGTCCTGTACCTCCAGGAGGACACTTCGTTGAACCACTATAATCAACCCCACAGAAATCTGTTCATTTTCAAATGTTTCAAAATGTCAGCATCTGAGAACAGCAATAACAAATGGAAATCGCATTTTTATTTTTTATTATTATTATTTAATTACATTCCATTAATCCATACAAGGTCAAATGAGCTATAGGATATAGAAACTGTCATTATAAACATAAAACTATAGCATAACAGTAAATCTCATATACATGTCATAAATCTTACAGTAGCCATCTGAAACAATTCTGCCTCCCGGAATGTGACATTGTGTAGTGTGCTACATAGGTACAGACATGTTGTTTCCATCTTCATGGTGGAAGAACTCTGATGACAGAGGCAACATTTATGAAGACTACTTTACTCCCCGTATATGTCTTGTACTAAAATTATGCACTTAATTTTCATTATACTGGTGAAATTTCTACAAATTTTAGACCATGTAGTTTATTCCTCAACCATATGGAAAATTAAGTAGTCAATTTCCTTTAGAGTTCTAAAAATTGTACATAGGTTTGCATAAATTTTCTATAAATATAGGAACCACCTCCAAAAACTACAAGACAGAATAAAAAACACATACCACAGGTGAGAAATTTATTCCTTCTTTAACTTTATTCATCCTGGTCCATCGCACTAATTAAATATTGTAGAATGATTTGACAACACCCTCCAGTGTGACTCAAATGTATATTCATATGAATGCCTTTACATGTTTTGGTCAGTACTGACCATCCTCAGAAGGCATAACAACATGTTGAGGAAACTACTATTACACTGGTCACAGTACATCAAGTTGAATCAAAGTTTTATATAAGAATTTTAATTAGGGTAAAATGTGGTTCAGTTTTAACTCAACAGACAACAAGCCATGAGGGCCCATAGAGTTGTGAGACGTCAAGGTTCCTACATTTTCTAGAGAATTTGCTCAGAGATGGTGGGTGAGGTTGTCAGCCTTATGCATCGGTCACCCTTTATACCCCAGGAAGATCCCTAGTACTCATTTCTGTTAGAGGTTGAGTCAACCCCAGGATGTAGTGCAGCTGGAAGGATTAGGTCAACTGAAAAATCCAATGACCTCATCAGGAATTGAACCTGTGACCTTCCAGCTTCTAGCATTAGTGCCTTAACAAACTACACTTCCATGTGCCCCCCCAAAAAAGGGAAAGAAAAAATTAATTACTATGTAATTTTTAGTGGGTCATGCCCTGGTAGTGATACAGAAGCAAGTAAATATAACATGGCACTGGATACAAATTTCAGATCCAATGGCCACTCTTCAGCAATATGAGAAATGAGCTAAGATTACTGTCTTCTGGGGAGTGACACCCTGTAGTTTAGCGAACCAGTACCAAGTGCTGAAGAAACAGGGCACCTCCAGCTCATAGGCAGACAAAAGTGGCCACACATTACTCCAAAACGCTGGTATCCATCTGCCACTACATTGCATCAATTCCCAAAAGTCTGTATTCTTAATATTCACTGCCATGAGAGCCTAAAATCTAGATAATAAACTGGACCAGAATCCTGAGGGCCTTACAAATTTCCAATCCTATGGCTTCTCCAAATATAATGATATGCTTACAATGCTGAGACTGAAGATACGTCTGTGTGTACCGGTGACCGTGGGTAGGGGGATGGCAGATACTGACTGCCTGCAGGAATTACTCCAGTAGCAGCTGGTAACTTCTGACTCAGGCCTACAGAAACAGAAGAGCCAAGCCAGTGTGCAGCTGGAAGAAACTGTGACTGCAGCTGCACAGGTGCTGAAACCTTCCAGCGAGTCTTGGAAGACGATGATGATGGAGTTCCTACATTACCGCTCTCTGCAGAAATAGAATGAGATTGCTGCTGACTATTTTGGGAAACTTCCTGATCACTGTGACGTGTAGGCTGATTTCCTTTAACATTTACTGGAGGTCTCTGATATCCACTACCAATGTAAACACCAGTACCTACAACTGCTGCACTTGACACTCCACTACCCAAAACATTTGCTGAAAGTCTCTGTGAACTATCAGGCACAGAAACGCCAGTACTGACAACTCCAGCACTTGACATTCCACTACCCAGAACATTGCTGGCAGGCCACTGCAAACCAAGGGCTGAAGAGACACCAGAAATATCAGCAGCACCACTAGTTGCTTCTGTTCCTGGAACTTTTGATGATTCTCCTGGATTATTTCCTTTATTTTCTTGATAAATACCTCCATTTCCATATACAATACTTGAACTTGATCCTTGCTGTGGGATTTGTGCTGGATTTATGTCTCCAAATGACGATTCAACCAGCCTGAAGCCACCGTCACTGCTTGGGTCAGGCACAATATTCCAGTCACTGCGCCTGCTGACAGGGCTGCCTGGTATCACTTGTCCTGCAGTTGACTTGATGTGTTCTATTCCATCATCACCTGATGCCATTCGACCCATGATATTTTTGCTACTGTAATCATAGGTAGGTGGAATGTACTCCTCACCAGTAACTAAACCAGATGCATGGCGACTATTCTTGTCTACACGTACAGGCCATGGTAAATCCACCCAGCGTTTTGGTGGTTTTGTCACTTCGTCTACAGGGTCATAAATCTGAAAAGAAATATGTCATAAACCTTCTGATACAGTTAAATGAGATCTCAAATTTGGATTACATACATTTTCCAAATAGGTTTGTTATAATTCTGTAGCCCTCAATGTATCAACTGTTCATTTATACAAATAGAAATCTACTATTGAAACAGGTAATCAACACTGAGATAATGAGCTGCAGAATTTCACAGATAAAATCATTCCCATAGGGTCTAAGAGATAGGAAATAACTGGGGGTTTGAGAAAGTTGCTTAAAGAGCACTACAAGTTGCTAATATAAAATAATGCCAAATAACAGGATGATTAGTGAATAATGAATTGGAAAGGATACAAACAGAAGTGGTTGTGTCATAATTTAAAGTACAACCCAGCATATGCTTGAAGTGTCTGAACAAAACAGTGAAAAACCTCAGTGAGAATAACCAGTTTCTGGCCCAGTAATTGAACTAGGGATCTCCTGAATATAAAGCACAATGATCAACAGGAATTCCTCAACTGATGAGTATCAGCTAATCAGGAACACCATATACTTTACTTCTAGCTTTTAACCTATCTGCTTCTTTGAACTATGTTTAAGTGGGTCCCGTGTCACCATGGCATGGCAGGTTTTCAGGTCACAGGTGGAGACAGTCTCCAGACACATAACATAGGCGCAAATTTATCCAATGTGACTGTGAGGCCATAGCTGGGTCAGTTCTTCATGGAGCCAAGTGACTTTTATGGCGCCCCCATAAATAAAATCCTACATTTCATTCAAAGTGTAGGATTAATAAAGGGTTAATTCAAAGGGGAAGCACAAATAGATCACTGAAGGTCACAGTGCAAGGGCCAGATCTAATGGCCCACCCCATACACACATACACATACACACAGGTGCAAATTTGATGACATTCGACAAGTAGTAGGCCTCTACATTGCGGATCTGGTGGGAGACTACCAATTCCTCGCCATAAAAACCAGCATGTTTCAAAATGTTACACAAAGCCCCCAGCTTGGTGGGCCCTTAAGAACATGGAAATGCACATTTAGGTCCCACAGAAAGTGGCTAATTTCTTGTGCAGCTCAGCAACTTTTATACAAACATTATCCATTGTCTCCGGTATAAGTGATATAAACTTTTAGGAAACTGGATCCATTTCTGTCATCAGGCATAAAGACGTAAGGATCCTACTCTACTGGACCTACTGTAAGGGACAGTTTCAATCACTTGATCTTGATCCCATGATCCAGATCAGCTCTTTCCAATTTGCCCAACTGGATAGAATTTTTTCCTTTAACAGATGGCAGAAATAGGTCCTTTTTCTAAAGTGTTACTAATTACAAATATCCTCAAGACAATGGACCATGTCCTACATAATATTTGTTTAACAAATCAATAATTGTCACAAAACTGTAGAGCATCATGTGTTCTTATTAGCTTCTCAAGATAGTGTTTGTCATCTAGTTACTGTACCATCTATGTTGGATATCATGATGAAACAATATTAATCACCGCAGCAGTTTCCTTCATTATCTAGATAAACTATATTTATACATACTCACAGCAACACAAACAAGAACATTCAATAGAAAGATTTCCAACGCCCGCAGCATTTTGGTCACCATATTTATAAATATATGCCCTAACAACTACTGTGCAGATAAATCAGTAACAACAGTTTGGCACCGTTCTGTCTCACTATCCTCTGTAGTGATGCATAAACTCCATTACCACTTAACTCAAGATAACTCTATAGCAGTGTACCCTACGGATATACAAAACTGGTACAAAATAGAGACACTAACACCGAACATAACAAATGTGTTCCATGCAAAGTCACAATAAAGGCATGAAGGAAATAACCTTTAAAGCTCTATTATCTCCGAATCACGGGTCAGTAGCCAAAGTCCATGCAAATTACTTGGCACAGGCCCAAAAACCAATGATAAACAATTTCCTCAGTCGAGTTCTCTGAATCAACTAGCCATATGAACTTGTGAGCCATCTACTGACACATTAAGGTCAAGATCAGAACAGTACTGGCAATGCTTGTGGAAGACAGTAAACTAAAACAATAAAAATCTTTTTCATAAAAAATAACAGCACAAAATATATACAAGTGGGTATTACATTTTATAATATAACTATATAAAATAAAGGTCTATAAGATAATTATTTATGGCTGCAAAATATCTACTTCTAACAACTGAAGCTAGACATGACATCTTTATTTTGTTAGATATTAAAGTATCCATGACTCAAAAGTAAAAGTGACTTTAGGTGAGTTATACGAATGTTACAATCATTAAAATACTCACCTCAGTCAAGTTCTCAGATGGATCTCTACATCCATGCCATCTATACGCCATGTGAGGGAACTCCACGTATACCTTGGCTAAGAATGAGACAAGAGCACTAGACTACACAGTTTACTACTGTGACATAGGCACCTTCAAAGTGATATGCATGCACACACTCACACAGGTTTTTCTTCAGAATGAATTAAGTCAAAGACATAATTATTTTTACCATCTCTATCTCAGGTATGAGGTTGTCACCACTCTGACCATGAAGATTACCGTCTTCTGATATGACACCGTGTAGTCTTGTACATAACTACCAGCATTTCAGAGGACTGTGGTACCTCCATTTTCAGGAAACATGAGCTCTGATGTGAAAACAGAAGCAACATGTTCCTCCACAAAATTCTGAAGTGTAAGAAAGCACACAAAAAACTTTCTGCACTTAAAGCGTTCTATCTTCTGGGATATGTACATACAGGGTGTTTCACGACTTTAGGGCATAACTGCAGGAGGTGATTTCCTAGGTCTTTGTGATCAAAAAAGTTCATATAAACATGTGTCCGATTTTGGATGGTTACAGAGTTATGACCATTTTTTCATTCCCGTACACGCCCTTGTGTGAACTGCGTCTGTCAGATGTCGGGTCGCTATTTTGAGCCAGCTACAGACAGAGCGTTCTTGTTATCTTGACACTTGAGATGTAGTACCTAAGGCGGGGTGGGTTGGTATGTTCGGCGCGGTTCACAACCAAGAGGCGGCCTGTGTTGCAGCCAGCGGTGGTATTTTCGAAAATCAGCTTTAAGCACCAATAAATTCAAATTAAAGGAAATTTCACGAAGTTAACTTTACATTCATACTTTAAATGTATCATGTATTATGCTGGTTTATCGTTACCTTCTATTCTGAGTTTAAAATGGTCATAACTCTGTAACCGTCCAAAATCGGACACATGTTTATATGAACTTTTTTGATCACAAAGACCTAGGAAATCACCTCCTGCAGTTATGTCATAAAACATCCTGTATATATAATGCCGTGCAATTAGCAAGTTAGCATGCTTCATGCTGGCTTCTTGCTTGGCTTGTTCTTCAGCCATGAAGATGGAGGCATGTCCATACAAAATGTCTGATGACTTTCAACAGACTGCATGGCATTACATCCCAGGAGATAGGACTCTTCATAACCACTGCTGTGAGAACCTCACATCCTGCCTTCTATACTTGTCTGCAAAATCAAACATAAATACGATTTACACCATTTGCAGGATACCAGATATATTTTATACACATGGAGCTGGACAGGGGTTGAAAAAAATATTTTGTAAATTTTGCATTTTCATTAATTGCCATCTGTTTGAACTACATTTTGCTACAAAATCTATTTCATTAGAAACCAACTGATCATCTGGGTATGCTTTTAATATACTGCCAATGCCGTTACCCAAGAGGCTGAAGTAAGATATGTGCCAGTGCTGATCCCCAACAAATGTCACTTTACAGATGTCAAGTAAAATGAAGAGACATTTATTTTACAAAGTAGCCTGCTGATGCCTGATAAAGTGAAAACATGTAGCAACTGCAAAATGTTATATACTTGTTCTCTTATACATCTGTTTCAAATGCAGTAAGTTCGAAGTCCAGTTCTCATTCAAAAGGCTAATCCAGCAGGTAAGTTCCCAGCATGGGGGCATCACTGCTAACATGTTTGCTGTTGAAAATATCAGATCTTTGAGTCTACAAGCCCACATAACATGTCTGCACACGAGCACTATTTTCTGCATATGAACAGATGGCACCACTCTGCATGCTCTTGTCTTTACATACCGCAACCACCTGCAAAAAGTGAAATGATGATGCAATAGTTCAGAACTTATTTCTAATTTATAAGGCACAGTAATTTAATCTCTACCTAAGCACAGACACTAACTAAACAACCATCAAACATCTGAGATCTGAGGTTTAGACAGCTGTGAAAATGAGGATTACTGTCTTCTGGCCTGTGATGACATTTGGGTTATACAGACAGGTCACAAGGAACACTGCACTCTGAACCATGACCGAGGGAAAGGATACACATCACAGAATGGACCAACAGAAACTATGAACAGGAAAACTGCTTTCTCATCTTCTCATGCTTCTATTTCCTTCCTGTGGACCTGAGAAGTATCATTCTTCTGCCCACCACTCCTGTGGGCCTCCTCCCAACCTCCCACAGAACAACTCCTTCCTTGCAGCCCCCTTGTATAAGCGATTCCTCATGCTACACATTTTGATTCTGAAGACAGATGCAACATGTTTCTCTAAAACGTTGGTATCTACACAGTGTCACACCCCAGAAGACCACAGTCTGGACAGTTGCCTCCACGAAACCATCAAAACTTATAGCACTGATGTAAGTAAATGAATGTGATAGACAATTTAATTCTGTCTCCTCTAACCACAGAATAAGAACACACGTATCTTTCACAAAAAAATTATACATATATCCATATCCATGAGTGGATGCCCTGTAAGCTAGGAGAAAGAGGGGTAACCTCTCATCCCAGTCCCTTTGGTGCGATGAGACGACCTTCCGCAAGTGCTCCTCGATGGTCTTGACGTAGCGTTCCACCATGCCATCCGACTGTGGGTGCAGGGGTGTGGTGCGCGTCTTGCTCACTCCCAGGCGTTGCAAAACTTCTTTCAGTAGATGAGACTCGAAGTTACGGCCTTGGTCACTGTGCAACTCTCGAGGTATGCCGAAGCGGCAGAAGAAATTGGCAACCAGAACTTCCGCTATTGTTGAAGCCTCCTGATTCGGGATGGCGTACACTTCCGGCCACTTGGTGAAGTAGTCCATAGCGATCAGTAAGTATCGGTTTCCTTGGTCGCTTCGTGGGAAGGGCCCTGCGATATCAATGGCTACTCTCTCGAAGGGAGCACCGACATTATACTGGTGCATTTGCCCACGATTCCTGGTCCGCGGTCCCCGACTGGCTGCACATGTGTCACACTGTCGACACCATTTCTCAACATCGGTCCTTGCTTGGAGCCAGTAGAATCTCTGTCGAACCTTATTCAGAGTTTTGTTGACACCGAAGTGACCTCCTGACGGTCCACCGTGCAGTTCGCTCAGAACGTCCTTCACCCTGCTCCGAGGAATAATTACCTGGGCTACTTGACGTCTTCCGGTGACGGATTCCCAGTCACGCTCTAGTACGCCGTTTCTCACAGCGAGCGATTTCCACTGGGCCCAGTAGCTTTTGTACGTGGGACTCCGATCCGCGATGTCCTGCCATTCCGGTCGTTGGCCGTTCTCTACTTCCTGTAGAATAGGTCCTATGTCCGGGTCTTTTAGCTGTTCCTCTCTTAGGGTAACAGGGTCCCAGCCGGCGGCCGGTAGGGTTCCAATAACGCGTATTTGTTTTACCTCTGCCCGCGTCTCAACTTTGTGGCAGTGCGCACATTGCTCTTGGCAGGGTCGTCTAGAAAGGGCGTCGGCGTTGTTATGTTTTCGGCCCTGACGATGCTCCGAAGTGAAGTTGTACTCCTGTAGACGCTGTATCCAGCGCGCAGTTTGTCCCTCTAAGTTCTTGAAACTCATAAGCCAGGTAAGCGCAGAGTGGTCCGTTCGCAGATGGAACTGTTGTCCGTAGAGGTATTTGTGGAAATGTTCCAGTGTCCTCACTATGGCAAGTAGTTCTCGACGGGTGACACAGTAGTTTCTCTCTGCTTTGTTTAGCGTCTTGCTGAAGTAAGCTATGACACGCTCTTTTCCGTCCTGGATTTGAGAGAGAACTCCTCCAATTCCGACATTACTTGCATCTGTGTCCACAATGAATTTCTCTCCTGGCTGTGGGTAGGCAAGAATAGGGGCAGCACATAGGGCACCCTTTAGCGTTTGAAAAGCGGCCTCCACTTCTGGAGTCCACTGGAAGGTTCGTTTCTCTTCCGTTAGTTTCGTTAGTGGCTTCGCAAAGTTGGAAAACCCTGAAATAAATCGCCTGTAATACGCGCATAATTCATTTTAAATGCAAAAATTAATTCAAATAGTGTGACATGTACCACACCAAACATTAAAAACATTGAAGAAAGCAGTCTTCTGGGATTTGGCACCGTGTATATGTGGTGTTAACCGACGTTTCGGAGGAACGTATCGCCCCCATCTTCAGGGTAGAAGAAAAAGTATAAGAAATCTGCAAGCGACAACACCGTGAGAAACGGTAAAGCAGTCTGCTTTACTGTTTCTCACGGTGTTGTCGCTTGCAGATTTCTTATACTTTTTCTTCTACCCTGAAGATGGGGGCGATACGTTCCTCCGAAACGTCGGTTAACACCACATATACACGGTGCCAAATCCCAGAAGACTGCTTTCTTCATAGTCACTGCCGTGAAAGCCTCAAATCTTACATTAAAAACATCAACTGACAAAGACTTTTTACAAGGCAAAACTGAATGCTTCATTTTAACCTAACTGATAATTAACTAACTTCAAGAAGCTGAGCCATTCTTGAGAAGCTGCCAGTTCTGCAGCTACTCAAGAACTTCCCAGGATTTTATGGAATCCAAAGTTTCATTACCATGTTCACAAGAGCACTCCCCTGGTCTCTATCCTCAGCCAGATCAATCCAGTCCATATCAGCCCACTCTATCTCTCTCTAAGATACATTTTAATATTATCTACCCAACCACATCTTGGTCTTCCTAGTGGTCTCTTTTCTTCCTGCTTTCCCGCCAATAGCCTAAATGCATTCCTTTTTGCCCCAATTCGTGCTACATGCCCTTCCTATCTCCTCCTCATTGATTTTATCATTCTAATTATACTTGGCAAAGAGTACAAGTTATGAAGCTCCTCATTATGCAGTTTTCTCCAATCCTCTGTCACTTCATCTCTCTTCAGTTTGAATATTATTCTCAACTCCCTGTTCTCAAACACCCTCAGTCCATGTTCCTCTCTTAATATCAGAGACCAAGATTCACACCCATACAGAACCACAGGCAAAATCAGTTTTGTATATTCTACCTTTAATATTTTTAGACAGCAGACAAGAAGATAGAAGTTTCCGGACTGAATGGTAGCAAACATTAACTTAACTGATACTCTTTTGAATGACAAAATATCCATTTTTATAGCAAGAGTATTCACAAACTAAGATCACATCTGGGCATCTTACTTAATTCTTGGCTCGAGACTTCCACCAGGCTGGAAGCCGATTAGCTCGAAGTTTGATTTCAGAAGCAATATGTTTGTAAGGGTTGCTGAGTTGACTGGGTGTCTCTGGAATATGGCCAAATCTCTTCACACGAGGAGAAAGAAGAACCAAATTCTGCACAAGTCCATAAGCACTCGACGTAACCCAATACAAGTTCAAGCACTACACATAAAGAAACAAGTTATTTACAACTTGACAGATTACAATTTGTCAGTAACTGAGCTTAACTTTACTATATGTTTCTGTGGCCACTTAAGCCGGCTGTTCTGAGCCTTATCTGATTAATGATCCATTAAAATTGCATTGGGTTTTCCAAGGACTGGTCCATCAATGTTTCACATTATGAGTTCCATAAAACATACAGAAGTCAACAAAAATAGCTATTACTAGCATGTCTAAATGTGTTTATTTGCAATATAATAATGAGTTACACCTTCATATGGCTATAAAATTGAATAGATGCCATAATAACTGACACTGGACATTTTCAATTAAAAATATGCACAATCACGTTTGAAAAATTTAAGTTGTGAGGAGTCTGTCTTCCAAGGATCTCGGGTTTGTAATATGACTCAGTCTCCCAATGTCCATGCGATAAAGTGACCAACCCCGAAACTCTGTATCCTCTTTCTTACTTATTCTGTTTCATGAGATAAGAATCTCTGAGAAGAATTCACAATGCTGACATCCCTTCGAACGCTTACACATATAAGAATATATCGCAACGAAACCACCATTTGGGGGTTCTTTAGTAGCAGTGAACCTGAACACTAGATCAAGGAAAATCCTAACTGGAGGAAATTTCACATGTATATATATTATTGACCTGGGATCAATGAAGCTGAAAACTGAATGATGTAAACTGTGGAACACTAATGGAGTTTCCACTGTAGAAGGAATTCTGCGTTAAAAGATCAAATTTTGTGACCTACCTCACTGTGCCATTCCTGTCAGTACAGATCCTTGCATATTTCTCAAAGGTCTGTTACCATTCTTTAATCTTTACCATCCAGAAACAGGGGTTTTAAATCTCCTGGTACTATGCAATTGGGTGACACATTTAAACTAGTGGGTAACGGTTTATAGTCCAGAAATAGGGGCCAGGATCATTATGTTAACTTTAGTGTAAGTTACAAACATACAACACTTACTGAAGGAACAGAAGCAGCAATTGGTATCGTGGCGATACTGAATAATCGAAAGAAATGTGTCACGTACTGCTGAAGTTTACTCTTCTTCCTTATTTTTGACATGGTCTGAAGCTATAAGCAAAAATGAGACAGAATATTATCAAGAAAGTTTTCACATTCATCTGGGTTGTAGTGCCATGTAGCTCAGTGGACGTCTACAGTCTACTGGCATGTCAGAGGGACACGGGGAGACTTCTCCTGAACTCCATTGTACTGCAACCCAGAAGATCATACTCTTTAAATTCTCTTTATTGAAGTTCCACTGGAGTCAGGATAGCTCAGTCAGTATTACAATCGACTAAGAGTCGGACGGCACAGGTTTGATTCCCAGCAGTGCACCATTTTTCTCTCCTCCATAGAACCCACACTGACTCTGGGGCCCCCCTAGCCTCCTCTCCAATGGCTACCAGGGGCTCTTTCCCAAGGGGTAAAGCAGGTGACCACTCACCTCCATCTACTACCAAGGTCAAGAAAGGTGGAGCTACACCTACACTCCCCCATGTCTTCATGGCACAGTGCTTAACTAATTAAGCACATGGACAATCTTACCTGTTACCTTCAAGTTCCACCATTTTAGTACAATTTTAATACTACTAAATCCTTACAAGCAGACTGTCTGCAAAAATTATGACATACAAAAAGGAAAGATATTGGAAGATGAAACCTGAATGTGCTCTACCATAGTAAGCCTAGCTGGAGAAGTATATAAATGTACCTGAGACCTGAGCTTATGTAAGCTGACAGATTTTCTGAAGAAGCAGAGTGAGTTCAGGTATCAGTGTCAAAAGACAATCACTGCACAGGTACTTCTCAATTTATGCAACAATTTTATACAAAGAAAAAATAAAGTTGCAGAGAGTTTGAAGTCACAAAAATAAAATGTAATTTCCCTTCATCCTTGAAATTCCTCTTCTGCCACCCACACAATAATCTGCTCCCTCTTAACCCCGCCCCTCTCGATTAGAAGCAAGCAATTGCATCAAAGCAAATGCTGTTACCTGACTGCATTAAAATTAAATTACATCATCTGGACTGAAAATGTTACAAAAACATACGAATCCCCTACCTCAACAATGGCAAGATTGATAAGTCCCAGAGAAACTGGCAGAATAAGAGACTCGTCAGGAACAAGAAGATTCGGAATCCAGCCGAACCCTCCAACACTCAGTTCCATGTATGTTACCATCGCACCTGCAATAAATAAACACGATATTAATATTTCCTCAAATCACAGTAGCAATTCTTATAAAGTGGATTTCCACCAGGCAGGCTGGTGTGGCAGTAGCAGTCTGGACTCATATTCAGGATGTGCTCAGTTCAAACCTTGGCCAGACATCAACCATCCTGACTGAGAGTTTTCCTCAGCCATCCCAGCAAATTCCAGGATTGTATGCCAATTATGTTATGCATGAATGCTTCCTTCCAAATCCTTTCCACTGCATCATTCATCTGCCATCCTACCTTCTAACAGTACACAGTTACAGCCATGCTACTGTCATGAAAGACTCACAAAGGGGGAGGGGGCAATTTATATGAGCATTTCTTCTCTCTTCCAAAAATATGGACAATGTAGGCCAGTGGTTCCCAAAATGTGCTGTACTGTCCACTGATGGGGTTTGGCATTACCTGGGGGTGCACGAGGCAAGGGAGCTGCAGGTGGGATCCTCTGAGCACACTGTTTGCTTCTTTACCACTGAAGTGACTTCAGACTACACACTGGGAAACTGGTGTCACTTCAACAAGCCCATCCATCGCATTAAGAATTTACTAACAGTGACGTAGTTACCAAATGTTGTTATATTATTGTTATTATCTTCCTTGATGGGGTGTGCAAACCACTGTTCTGAAGATTGCCTTTTTATATGATAGGGCAGAGGGTACTGAGTATAAGTTTATGGAACTACTGACGTATGTCATGATTTTTATGCAAAAGATATTACAAAATTGGTTCTAGCTATATGAAACCATATAAAGCTATATAGAACTACATTCAAATATTGAGGCCATGAAAAGAAAACCCATGGATCATCCACATGTCCCTTGAGCTGCTACACTTCCTCTCCAGTGCACTTCTCCTAACTCCCCTCTGGCTGTCTTGCCATTCTGTGCACACAACTACTGGAAGCGATAACTTTGCTAGTGACAGCTTCTGGTCGAGAGTCGCCACAGGTGCTCAGGGGGATTACAACAGCAAAGCAGGGAAGTGAAAGTGTCCAGCACCACCATACCATCCAGAGCTCTACACAGCAGTGGATGACAGAACAATCAGTGAATAATCAATTGTGAATGATATGGAAAGAAGCAGTCATGGCCTATTTTAAAGAACTGCTTGGAGGGACTGAGGAACATCACAAAAGAACATCAGTCAGGATGGCTGGTCTCTTGTCTGAGATTTGAACCCAAGAGCTCCCACGTATGAAGCAGGAGCACTATTTAACTGAATAAGACATTTGCTGCAAAATGTTAAAGAGGTCTGCAAACATAAAAATGATTATATTGTGTTGAGAAATAAATTACACTGTACAGTGCTACGAAGAGAGCCTACCTGCCTTGCTGTGAGGGAGCAGGTACACCATATTTCTCAAGGCAACCGATACAAATACCCACATGGGCAACTGTACCCAGAGAAGAATACTGGCTTTTAACGGATGGCAATTGTCACGGATTATAAGATTATTCCACTGCTTTTGTAGCTGAAACAGAAAAATATGACAAGTTGACAAGACTTGAGCATAAGCAGGACCTTTGAATGCATCAGCTATTCACTACTGGTTAAATTACCTACACCAGAATTTATAATTTCCCTCCAAACATTCCCGTATAATATTAATCACAATCACACAAAACATGACCTCCCAAAAA
Organism: Cryptotermes secundus; assembly: GCF_002891405.2. Taxonomy (NCBI): domain Eukaryota; kingdom Metazoa; phylum Arthropoda; class Insecta; order Blattodea; family Kalotermitidae; genus Cryptotermes; species Cryptotermes secundus. The sequence goes on from NW_019730108.1 coordinate 1,231,224, forward strand.
GTGAATACCAAGAGATCCACTTGGTCCAGTCACGCAAAACAATTATAAGCAATGAGATACGTATTTTTGGGTGCGCTTTAAGCATTGATATAGCAATCAGGCTAAGGACTGGACATGCAATGAACTGGGGTTCATTTCCTGGCAGCATCCAGATTGGCTCTGAGACCCAGCCAGCTTCCTAACTGATGCATTCCCAAGTGTAAAGTGGTAGAGGCTTCTTATACTTGGGATGCCAGTGGATTCCATTCATACAGAATTAGCAAACAGAATTCTAACTGGGAAGGTACTTGGCAGTTTTCTCAACTTTATCACCCATTGTTTGTACACCACTTCACATGGCATGGTTTTGTGATTATTTAATGAAGGTGGCTGAAATTAGCCAGTCATGTAGCACAAACTGAGGGATCAATATGCGTATATAGCTCAGAAATTTTCATACAAAGAGAACATTTAGAAGACTAATGGTGTAGATAACATATGCAATATACTTACTGATCGATTATACATTCTCCGTGCTTGGTTCTCAGTCCAGTTGAATTGTTTCATTGCAATTGCAGTTTCTTTCTTCAATTCTTTCACAATTTCTGGCATCTCAAGCAGATGTAGGTTTTCAACCTTAGCCAGTATGTAATTCTAAAGAAAAACACAGACATACATTTTCACAGAATCCACATTCAATAGAATTACATACTTCTTTTTTGTGGTTTACTTAAGTGACTCCAATGACTAATTATATATCCTCAAATGATAGAGCGATCCTATGTAACAAACTGCGAGAGATGTGGAAGGACATGATCAAGGAGAAATTTGAGGTATTATCCTGGCATTTTCCACCAGACTTGGGGAAAACCACAAAAATCTCAGTCATGATACTCAGCCTCTGAACTGAGATATGAACCCAAGACCTCATAAACACAAAGAAGGCATGTTAACCACATGAACTCCAAGAGCATGTGAAGAGGAATGATCAGGTAAGTTACAGAGAGGACAAGAGGAGCATGAGAAGACACTAGAAGGCTGTGAGGAAAGAGATTACAACAAAAACAGCTTTCCAAAGTGACAGTCCAAAAACATCCTTTAACAATAACATTGATGATGCCAAAGACTTACATACTGAAATGGAATTTACTTTGTTTCTAGCACTGAATGACTCACAGGGTATGAAAATCCATGGAGAAACTATACAAAATCACCTTACTTCCTGGGCTTACTCTTTGATCGTGCAAGATTCCTCTAAAATGTCAGTAAACTCCCAGCAGCCTACATGGCATACCATCCCAGAAAAACAGTGTTCAAAACAGAATCCTGTGGAATCCAGAAACTTCTCAGGTTTCTGTTTTAACATGAGTAGTTTGGAATAATAAAAAAAATCCTGATCAGTATTTATGACACAAGTCACAAGTGAGTTTCATGCTACATGTGCACACTACACTGTTATGAGCAACAAACATTCTTGGTTTCCTTACTTTCTTGAATTCTTGTTTTCCCTTCCAGTTTATATTTATTATAAGTAATTTTAAATTGGTTTCCACTGGCAAACGACAGACCCGTCCACTTGTCAGAGAGAGCGCCCCACATCAACAAACACTCAACTGTCTGACAGTAACTAAAATCTGATCGTAAGCCCCAGATGGGTGCTTTATTCCAAGACAGACTGGCCGACTGACCGTCGGTTCTAACATAACTTAGACTTTGACTTTGACTGGTTTCCACTCAGTCCAAGTTTCATTTTTGACAGGTTTTACTGAACAAAGCATAAAGTGCAGGATATGAAATATGAAGCTAATTTCATCCCCTTGTGCAAGATGTTGGCTACCGATAGCTGTGGAAAATATCATCAGTCAGTTATTAATTAAAACCAGCATTATCCAGGAAGAGATAGAGGCTAAAGGGAAATAACAGACAACAGAGTGTATCGAATGGTATAGCAGTTAACATTTCTTCACATCTGACCCCAAAGACTGTCTATGCTGAGCGTTATTTGTGTTATCCTCATTCCGTCTAGTCTAACACCGGCACAAACACTTCAAATAGGCAAGGAATCCCTGTTTCCTATTATCTCCAAATTCAGAATCAGAATACTACACAACCTCTGCAACTGATAAAGTGTCATTAAACTTGTACTACATAGTACAGTATTATTCATGTCTCACATGTTGCATTCCTGACAATGATCAGTTATACACCTGATGAATAACGCTGTGAACTTTTTCTAGGTTATATTAGTCTTACAAGTCGCACATCCTGCTGAGAAACCTCCAAATGAGCTACTAGTCACTCCTGGATGCTGACTCTACATGTTTATATCCCTCACTTCTCTACTAAGTAAATGCAAATTATGAACAATGTTTGAACAATATTAGTATTTTTGTGGACTACTTTAGGATGCTAAAAGCTGTGAATGGTAAGATAAGTGACAAACTGCAAAAAATCTGAAGCAAGCAATCATGGCATAGTTGAAGTACCAGTTAGATACCGCTTATAGGGACTGGGAGGAACCACAACAATCTCAGTCAGGACAACCAGCATCCTGCCCAGAATTTGAACCAAGTACCTCCAGAACATGAGTCTAGAGTACTGCTGCTGCCAACCTGCTTGATGAATATTATTTTGGAATATTTATTTAAAGTAGTCAGGTCTTCTTGATTGAAGGAACTTAATGACAAGTATCCTATATCAGTTTATGTTATCTCCAGGATGAATGAATGAATGAATGAATGAATGAATAAAAGAACGAAGTAAGAAGAGATGATACTTCTATGTTCTATTTCATCTTTGTATGCCTTCATTCAACAAACCTGGTAAAATGCTAAAGGAAGTGTTACAGCAGTCCTCAGGAAAACAGTTGTCAGTATAATTGTTGTCCACCATGGAAGGCCAGATGAATTATGTATAAACAAGAGGAAGTCTTGAGCATAGGCAACTGGTGGGCTTTCTGACAACCACAGGAACACACGGGGCCATATCCCCGTGATTTCTACACCAGACTGTCCTGAAATGTGCCTAATCTGAAAATGGGGATGACCCTTTATGGCTGATGGTATGCTGTTAATACTGCGATCTGTGGTAAATGTCCAGCAATTGTGGTGTGACATACTATAATATGAAGATGACAAATTTCTTCCCGTAGAACACCAAATAATTCTACTTTTATTACATGAGTTAGGTTTTTCAGTCAGTAAGTGTAATCTTGAATGGCGACACCAAATTCCCAGTCCTGGAAAGGCGCCTAGGTTACACATGTGCGAATATGGCCTACATTTATTCGGTGTTTCTAAATAAATAATGTTCTTAAAACATTTTCGCTGCATTCTGATGGGGATATTCAGGGCCCATATTTGTTGCAGCATTTTTAAATAGAGATTACGACATTCAAGTTACACTGTCACTTTCTTGCTGCATCAAGGCCACGAATAAACATTACGTCATTAGAAACACGACTCATCCTCAATACGTGAAAGCCAGACCGGCCACACCTAAATCTTAAATTGGTGGTAACATTGTCATTCTGTCTCTCTCAAACAACTTTCACCTTCACTTTAATACATTACGACCATATGTGACATAACACACTTCCGACACGGCAGAACTTTCTCCAGTAGATGCCTCTGTATAGTTGATAACAAAGGGAAGTAGGTACGAACGGGTACGAATAGTCTGTTTCGTTATAGACCTTACAGACCGTACTACATAACATAACACCGGTTAACGTAATTATTTACGTTGATGAAAGATTAGGGTTAGAGTCATGCCTTGATAGTAGAGGTTTGGTTTTGAATGTGTTGATGTGTGTAGGTTTTGTGTGTTTAAAGACGTAGATGTGCATGTAACTGTGATACGGCTAATTGTGCCATAATATCTAGTATTTCTCATCCAAGATATATGTATGACATTGTGATATGGGTGAGAGTTTAAGTACATTTCTGTCAGACTATTGCCACCCACATATTGTTGCTACAAATGTCAGAGCTTTCGTGAGTAGGAAACGAAGGCGTGATGAAACTGAGGATGAAGATAATGATCCCGATATGATGTTGGAAAAGACCCTACATACACCAAAAAAGTAAGTTTCACATGTAAAATAATTAGTGTTCTTACACAGATTGATATATAGACCCGCCTTATAGTCATACAACTTTATTTTACGTTTCAGGAAGAAGCTTGTATCTACTGCCCAGTACATATACAGGGCTTTGTTCAAGGAAGGGAATAACAGTGATGTTACAGTTATAGCTTTGGGAAAGCCATGGAAATTACATAAAGTATACCTTTGCCAGGTAAATATTATGTAGCTTGGTAACCATAATAGGGTGCTTTTGTTGGAAGATATTTTGTTCTGCAGAACAGATCTGGGAAATGGCTCTCTTTGATTTTGTTGATGGTCATTTAATCAGCGTGGAAAAAATTTGCTAATTTTAAACTCCTGTAATTATATCTCTTCCTTTTATTCTAGAGCCCATATTTTTCCAGTATGTTTTCTGGAGCTTGGCGAGAAGCTAAAGAAGACATTGTAGAAATTAAAGTCGTAGACCCAAAAATCAATCTTGATTGTAAGTATGATTGTACTTCTTTTGGCTTTGGTGTGATTGTCATTATATTCATTAATATAGAGGATAACAGGCCTACTATATGAACAAGAAAAATCTGTTACAGTGTGTAGTCTTTTGTGACCTGAGCCTTGTTAGAGATCTGTGTGTGTTCATCTGTCAGCTGATTTAATTAAAGGTGTCATTACCAAAGACAGTTATGTATCAGTTGTCTTGAAACTAGGTATATTCCCACTCCCCCCTATCTAGTGCCAAAGTTAAGAATGGTGGAGCTATACCTCCACTCCCCTATATGTCTTCATGGCATGGTGCTTAATTATTTACACCCGTGGATAACTTAAATTTACAGCCATGTTGTCCACCATGTTCATGCTGCCAACTGCAGGAGTTTATTTATGAAAATAAAACCTGAAGTCTTACCTTAGAAGGTTATGCTATAGATCAACTGATTAGATGCTGACTTCCCACCGTGGCAGCCTGGGTTTGATTGTAGGTCAGATCATGTGGGATTTATGGTTGACAAAGCAGCAATGGGGCAGGTTTTAGTTAGTTTATTTATATTCCATAAGATCTTTACAATGTTGTGAGAACAACCATCGGATATAGGAACAGTCAGATAAAAAATCATCCAGGTACTTCAATTTCCTCTGCCAATTCTCATTTTGCCTCTTGCACTACACTCTTCTGTCGTCCGGAATTAGTACAATAGGCCCAGTAGTGGCTTGAGTGCCAAGTGGAGTCACTCTTACCCTATGCTACAGATTAAAAAAAGAACATCTTAGAAGGTTTTTAGATATTTATTTTTAAGAACAACACCAAAATCCTAACTTTGTGGATTTGTGGGATACAAATTCTAAGGTTAGGCTTTTGTCTTATTTCTACAAATAAACTTCTAAGGTTGGCAGCAGTAACATGGTGGGCAATATGGTAGTTGATATATAAGTATTTAATATTTTTATGAAATCACAACATGGCAATCACATGAAATATTTTATTTTGACGGTGATTTGTTTGGTGATGTTATAGATACATCTGCCGGTAAAACAGGATAATTTATGAAAGTGACTGGATAAAGGCTGGATGACTGGGTTTCATTCCCAACATGGGCAGGAGTTTCTGTTTGCCATTGTGTCTCCATGTCTGTATCAGCCATGGAGGCAGTTCAGCCTCCTACCCAATAGGTACTAAGGACCCTTTCCCTAAGGGTAAGGTGGCCAGAGCTTGAAACTGACCACTCACTTCCATATAGTACCACTGTTTAAGAATGGTTTTATTTCTGCTTTGTCCCAAACACTGACCATGGCATTGTGCTTATGTACAGAGGCAGTTGTAGACTGAAAGTAAAGGTGACCTATGCTTCAATAATCACCACACCATGAAAATGTATGGGGAGTGGAGGTATGGCTCCGCACACATTTTTAACCTTGGTGTTAAATGAATACAATGTTGTCAGTATCTCAGAAAAATATGGCATTAAACAGCAAAATGATTGGTCAGTGATGAATTGGAAAGGATATAGAAGGAAATGGTCTTTCACATTGGGGTATTATGCCAGCATTTGCCTAAAGGAACTGAAAAAAAGAACCTGTGTGGGACAGCTAGTGCTACTACCAACATTCAGAATCAAGAATATCTCAAATCTAAGTCTGTATCATTATCACTGCACCAACTAATTAACAAAACTATATGTTTACATGTGATTCTGTATTAACAGCTTTGTGCACAGTTCTGGGGTCCCTCTACCTTGATGAGATCACTCTGGAACCAATTGAAGTGGTACCGACACTAGCAACAGCAACTTTATTTCAGCTGGATGGAATCATAGATCAGTGTACAGAGATCATGATTGAAACTGTGAATGCTGAGGTACCGCATTCTTTATTAACCCTTCATGAGTGATTATGGGGAATGGGCTGTTAAGCTGCATATGCATTTATGAGAGGAGGGTCAGTGATGTGTGAAATTCATAATGGATTACTTTATACTGCAGTCTGCTGTAAATAAGGTTTGATATTTATTTGTTGCTTGTAGTTTATTTAATTCCTGGTACTCATTTCTGTTAGAGGCTGAGTCGACCCCAGGGCCATAGTGCAGCTGGAAGGATTAGGTAAATTGAAAAAAATCCAGTGACCTCACCGGGATTTGAACCTGCGACCTTCCGCCCTGTACCTCAACCAAATAAATTAAATAATTTTCCTGGAGAGTAAAGGGCGGCCGGCGCGTAAGGCTGACAACCTTACCGCCATCTTTGAGCCGATTGTCTAGATAATGTGGGACCCTCGACATGTCAACCCTGTGGGCCTCCATGGCCTGTTGCAGGGATAGCTTTACTTTACTTACGTTTTTATTTTTTGTAGTTTGTAGTTTATTTAATGACACTCTCAGTAACTCTGTTGATATAGCATAGAATGACTGGATGCAAATTAGTAATGAACGGGAAAGGTTGTGAAATGAAGCAGTCATGAAATAATTTTAAATCCTGCCTTGGCATTTATCTGAAGTGATAGAACTGTGAAAACTTCAGTTACACTAGTTGATGTCCTGACCAAGATTCAAAACAAGTACTTCCGAATACAAGTCATAAGCATTACTGCCTCAGCCAGCCTGTTGCCTAAGGAACATTTAAGATATCTGTTTGCCCAGTCACTAGAGACAAGTTGATTTAATAAGTTGATGAGTAGCAAATAGATGGTAGACCAGGCAGTCAATTCAAGGACTGGTTCAATACAGACTTCAGTGAAACTGGGATAACACAGTTGGTATAGCGACTGGCTAAGGGTTGGATGGCTGAGGGATCAAAGTTTCAGTCCTGATAGGTGCAAGATTTTTGTCCTATCAATGTCAACCAGTCCATTTCTGAGGCCTGCCTAACCTCCTATCAAATGGTTGCCAGGGGCTGTTTCCCCAGGGGTAAAGTGGCCAGAGCTTGAAGCTGACCACTCCCCTCCAATTAACACCAAGGTCATGAGCATATGGATCTGTACATCTACTCTCCCATATGTCTTCATGGCATAGTGCTTAATTATTTAAGCAAAGGGACTTTACCTAGCCTGCCAATTAAATGACCTTTACAGAAATTTTGATCCAGCATATCAATATATGTTTACAATACAGTGACCAGTTCCTTTTGCTGTTATGATGCTTTCACACTGTTATGTGTTTATCAGCATATGCTTTTGTTGCACTAGAAAAGTTAAAAAAAAAGGACACAATGCCGTACAGTCTGGTAGATGTTTAGTAACATTTAAGAGGAATGTGTAGCCTTCATTTTAACTGTTCAGACCTGAAGATCTCGGCATGTGCCTATAAGACGACATGGTGTCAGAGTCTAGAAAACATCTCAGTGCAAACATTCACCACCATGAAAACCTGTAAACATGTGGTGTGTTTAACAAGGATAACACAGATTTTGCCGCAAGTATAACGTTGTATTATATCATGTGGATGCATGTTAAAGAGGCTCAAGTACATGGTCACAGTACTGTAAAATTTGTTCCCATATGTCACAGAGTAACAAACTACAAGGATAAATGTGTGTTTTCAGACAGCAGTTAAATATTATGATGCAGCTTATGAGTATGGAGTTAAAAAAGTGAAAGATGTGGCATTTAAATGGCTACTCATCAATCTATTGAGTTATTTCCCAGAGCAGTCGAAAAACCTCCGTGAAATCAGGTAATGTGTCTCCATGTTGCTGTGTCTCGTATGCTTGTTTAACTGTGACCAAAATTGTGTTTTATATTGTGGTACTCGTTTCACAACAAGTCATTTTGATTATATGGCAGGATTTATGACAGGAAAAAAGAACACTAGACGTGTTTGTAAAAACAAAACCATTGTGCATAAATAAGAGTATAAAATGGCTGAATTCATTGGGCATCATTCATTTTGTAGGGAACCCTAGTGCTTTAAAATGAGAACAAAGGGAATGACTGAGAAAACTGTTAAGTATATTATTGACATAGGTGAGGGGTCAGACTTTGTGGGAGATATGCCAACATACCAGAGGAGTGGAATGAGGACGCTGCCCATACACAGACAGTTGGAGATGTGCTGTACACAAATGATCTCACAGCAGTACACTTTACTGTGAATGGGTTTCAGTAAGCTGTGGTGTACAGATACCGATAAATGTTCAGCTAGGATTCAGCAGAATATCTATGAAATATAACACAGTTTAAAATGACATATGGTATGGAAGGATACTGGTGGGAACGCCAGAAGGAAAGATACCACTAGAAAGACCAAGGCATAGGTGGGTGGACAATATTAAAATGGATGTTAGAGAGATAGGATGGGATGGTATGGTTTGGATTGATCTGGCTCAGGAGGGCTCTTGTGAACACGGTAATGAACCTTCGGGTTCCATAAAATGTTGGGAAGTTCTTGAGTAGCTACAGAATTGGCGGCTCCTCCAGAAGAGCTCAGCTCCATGAGTAAGTAAGTAATACGGTATGGAAGTATGAGGTGTATGGGAAATATGGAGCTACTGCAGAAGGAATAAAAGGGTAGGTGTAACATGTTGGAGCCTGAAAATGTGGAAAGTTAAAATTTCCCTTATGTCCTGGAGAGGAAGGTGTATATATTTTATTAAGTTGTACTGAGATGAGAAAGTGGACAGATGAATTATAGTGTTAGAAGCGTTGAGCAGTTAATCAGATATTTGCTGACATAGAAAAATAATCATACTGGCAAAAGTTATCTTAGAGACTCAAATAAATATTAAATGCAAATGGGGCAGCAGAATATGGAAGACTCAAAATTTATAAAGTTCAGTATGCAAATAAGAATTACACGATATTAAATTAAAATCGGATAATATGAAAGCATGCACACAACTGCAGCGTACTTCAGGACTGTATAACACATCGACCTGTGTTGGTGTGGAGCTGATGTGGCCATATGTAAATTAAAACAATCAATTTATCTTGAGTTGGATCATGTACATTGTTTCCAAACACTTCTGATATTCTTCCCTCAAAATAAGCGACCATGTTTCCAACCATGAAAAACAACTGACGGGGCCCATTACTTTTCCTTTTAGCGTTGATCTGATGGAGAAGCTGATTTCTAACCCAGACCTGTTTGTGATGCAGACAGAGTTCTCTATCTATGTATTGCTCCGATTCTGGATGTTTCTGCAGCTCCATCCTGAACGAGACTCTTCAAGAGAGAGCGTTCTGGAAGCACAGCAGTATTTTCAGAATCGGAAAGGTGAGATGAAAGTCACATTACATTGCACAGTGACATCCTAATTTGATGAATTTCTGGGGAATGACTGTTCTTACAGTATGCTGTGTCATTTTCATTAAATAAAGGTTAGATGCCTGATGAAGTTTTTCGTCTTCTTGTAAGACTTAATTTATATGGTAATGATAAAATAATTTCTTTGCAGAAGTAATTAATTTGTTTCTCTATAAGTGAATACAGTTTTTACAGCATCATTAAATGAACCATAAATAAATAAATAAATAAATTAACCTAAATAAAGACTGTTGTATCCTGACAGAGGTTTTCGATGCTATTATTCGCTCCTGCGTGTGAAATACTAGATTAGTGCCTTAAAAATGCAACTTCCTTTCATATCCTTTCATTTCATCATCCTACCATTCAACATTCAATAAAAGTAAATGTATCCCCGTAACAGGCCGTGGAGGCCCATAGGGTTGTGAGATGTTGAGGTTCCCACATTTTCTAGACAATCAGCTCATAGATGGCGGTAGGGTTGTCAGCCCTACGCGCCAGCCGCCCACAATAACACATGAAATTTAAAAAGTGTCATCAACCCAAAAGTCAGTCAAAGAAAAGGTGTTGTCAACCCAAAAATCAGTAAGAGAAAAGTGTCTTCAACCCAAAAATCAGCCAGAGGAAAAGTGTCAACTCATAAAACAGTCACAGAGAAAATGTCATCAACTCAAAAATCGGTGAGAGAAAAAGGGTTGTTGATTGCAGATGAAGAGCCGTTCCTAGTAACCAGAGAAGGCAAGCGCTTTGCTGGTCCATTTGAAGCCTTGAGACTTCAGCACCTAGTGAATCACCACCTGGATATCGATATGCTGAAATGCGATCGAATTGTTCCACAGGATTGGCTGGCTCCACTTGTGTCACAGCAGTGGTACCGCATGTTGAGGCTTGACCAAGGCCTGGACAGGGGGTAAGTATCAGACTTTTTCCTGAATTAGAGGCCTGCCAATTGACTGCAGCAGTAGTAGCCCACTGATTCAACATCACCAACACCAGCACTGGTTTCAGTTCTGTACCTATTCCATACACTTCACATCCTTATCATACAGGGACCAGTTTGGGGCTTGTCCAGTCTCTTATCTGCTGGGTACCGGGTGCAGTGGCCAGAGCATGAAGCTGACCACACATCTCAGTGCAGAGCTGCAGTTGAGAATGTGTGATTCTTAATTAAGCACAGGAAAAACTTCACCATTATCTCATGCCATAAGTTGGCTCAGTACTAATTCATGGGTCTCTATGCAGGAAGTGCCCTGTATGAATCTTGGCTAGACCAGTAGATGTCTTAATTGAGGACTTTTATGGTTTTCCTCAGTCACTTCAAACAAATGACGGGGGTGTGCCTTGAAGTAGGTAACATCCACTTCTTTCGTTATGGCCAGTAGCAGAAAACCATCAGTTTGACCCCAACATGTTGGGCCCAGGGTCAAGAAAAGACAGGTTGTGTTTTACTATCAGTAATTGTGATAACACATTAGTGATGGCAGTTAATACAAAGTTTACTGTGTTCTAGAATAATGCTGTGTGGACTGGTACAAAGGTGCGAGTGTGTCAGAGGAAGTTGCTGCTTCCAGCCACATCTTCTAGAGTCTAGAAGACAGAGGCAATGGGTACCTCCAAAACTTTCACCTTTTTGTCAGACCACATGCCTTCACATCCAAGAGGACAGTCATATTTAAGAAGCGTAGTCTCCCAGTCTATAACGCCATAAGCAGAAGTCCCTCGACAGTTCAGAGGAATGTACTGCCCCCATCAGCAAGCCAAGCAAGAAGCTTGGTACCTGCTTTTTACAAGTTTCTTGCTTGGCTTACTCTTCTTCCTTGAAGATGGAAGGAGTTCATACCTCCAAAACGTTAGTGAACTTCTACCAGACTACACAGTGTCACACCCCAGAAAATAGTGCTGTTCGTAGTCACTGCTGTGAGACCTTCAAATTTATCATAGCAATTGTCACAATATGTGCATTGCTAGTACTTCCAGGTATGGTTTGTGTTGGCCTTCCAACCTTCTGACCATCCTGGCAGGGGTACTGAATACATTTCTGACATGATAACAACCAAAGAACAGGCTGGTAATACTGCAAATAATATAAACTGTCTCCTGGACGTCCCGCTGTATTCCAGTCTTCAAACTGACCACATCTGTAGTTGTGGTATTATTTTGAGCAGTTGGTTGTATGGGCAGTCAGATTGCTGGTCCTGAATATGTTACAAATAAGAAAGTGTTTTATGTAGTGGTGTTACATATGGATGTGATATGTTTCAGGCCTAAATCAATGGGAAATGAAGAGTTCTGCAGAGACTGTGTTCGCTGTGGGAGAACATTAGTGAATGCAGGTGAACATGTTTGGAGGTGGACTGGTTTTAACATGGGACTCGACCTGATCTGGTCGTGCAGTACTCATACCCTTCGAGTGAAAAGGAATCATCACACAGAACATGAGGTGATGCTGAGCATGCAGTCTCGAAGACATATTCTTTGCAGGTGAGCGTCAGGTAACGGATAACCTCAGTTTCTGTTGCATTACATTTACCGTTAAAGGAGATCATACATACCAGGTTTTTAACACACTAACTTGCCAGTTCACCTTATTAAATCACCTTGTTATCCTCCCTAATGTTGTACAGAGAGCATCTGCAATGGCTCTCACCATAGTCATTTGTATGTCCCTTGTGGATCAACTTGACTGCCTCTGTGGTCTAGTGGTCAGAGTTCCTGACTACAGATCCAGAGGTCCCGGGTTCGATTCCCGGCACTACCAGATTTTCTGAGAAGCAGTGGGTCTGGAACGGGGTCCACTCAGCCTCGTGATGATAATTGAGGAGCTATTTCAAGGAAACAGCGGCTCCAGTCTAGAAAAACGAGTTTAACGGCTGTGGGGATCCGTTGCACTGACCACGCGACACCCTCTGTCCGTTAAAGTTGGCATTAACTTCGCCGACAAGCAGTGGTCGCTCGGTCAGTGTAGTTCACTTACGAACTAGAGGCCACAGAGTTTTCTTTTTGTGTGTGTGGAACAACTTATGACAAAGCCTCCTCCAATGTTCTCTGTCCTCCATACATAGTCTTCCTATGTCCATCTCCATTGTTTCAGTACTGTGTTTCTTATCTCTTGTTCTTCTTCCATTTATCCTTTTTGTCACCTACAGCCCCCTGTTCCACCCATGCCACTCCTTCCATCTTTCTGTTTGGCCAGCTCACGGGCTCCCCTTGGTTTGCCCAGTGCTTGTATGTTGTCCTATATCTGTACTACTTCTCTTCATGCTTTCCTCACTCTGCTTTATGGAAGCAGTACTTCAGATATCAGCACATTTCTACCAGATAACATGGCATCACACCTCAGAAGATGGTACTCTTCACAGTGACTGCTGTGAGAACCTCATATCTTACTTTTCTTTCACTGTTTACACATTCTGATATTACATAATGTTCTGGTTCCAGTACCCGTTGTGTTTGCCACAAGAAACCGCATTCCATTATCCCTTCTTGTTTCATTTGTAACACTCCACGGCAGTTCATATTCTCTTGTAATCTGCCACTTGGCATATTCATATTTATATTCCGTATATCAGAATGACCACTGCCTGTTGGGAAATTGAACAGTAAATGTATGGCACAGGGTTACCTCTCGTCAGAAGAAGATTTTTATCATGTTAGGTCTTCATTACTTGCATCCTGTTGTGTGTCATCAAGGGTACTAAGGTAGCCAACAACACAACAGTCTGTGAGTAAATAAAACTAATATTAATGTGTTAATTTTTTTTAACCTTTAACATATTGTCACGTGTTGGGTATGTAATGCGACAAATAACTTCACGCTGTATTAAATATAGCGAATTTGTTCCGCATTCGCTCATACACTTATACAATTCACAATTACACGATTACTGCCATCAGCAGTATCACAATTACTTCCACTGCACTCGGCGACTTCACGATCCACACTGTGTCACTCCTGATCACACACTCTGCTCACATACTGCTCAGCCTGCTTTGCCTTGTGTTAACAGTGGTGTCCCCTGTTACGTCACAGTGGGAAGTGCTGTTATGTCACCGCAGGGGTGGGGGGGGGTGTTTACTGGCCTGTTACCATAGCAGCAGCAGTGGCGCCAATGCTGTTATGTCACCACTGGAGGGGGTGTGTCCTGCATAGTGCAAATACGTCACAATATAATAAGACAGTTACACGATGCATGTGCAAATTTTACGAAAATTTTGAAATTTTTATGGACCAATGTTAGTCAGACAATTCAGTAACAACTGTATACACTTATGTCACCACCTGAAAATGATCACATTGATTGAAACGTGTAGTGATGTGTAGTACAAACAAATATTATCACATTGATATTAGCTTTGTTTACTCACAAAACATCGTGTTGGTGGTCATATTAGTTCCGCCCCATATTATTAGTTGTCATGCCCATTTCTCCAGTTACGTGTGTCTCAGAAATGAGACAGAATTTCATCTTGGGTATGGTTCTAATAATGGCCCCTGTTTTATGTTTGCAGGGTGACGTTAGTGTCTCTAAATGAACAAAGACAAGTGAAGCACACACAGTCCACTGGTCTAAAGAGCCTGTCTTTGTTCAAGAATGAGGAGGTAGATATACGTCATTATTATTTCACAGATATAGAGCTGGAAAGCAGTTGCGTGTGATTTTTGTATTGAATTGCTTTCAGTATGGCTTCTTAAATTGTTTAGAGTCATTGCATCTTATAATCATCTGCATGAGTGCACCTTGCAATAGCAGACAGTTCTCTTTTACTGTGTGTCACGTATGAATTTTCCACTAAAATGTTCCAAAACCAGACAGATGGAAATTTTCTTTGTCTAGTAACTATGTTGACACTAGTTGACTTGCAGATTTATATAGCACAGATTCTCTGTATAGAAACTAACCAACTCGATGGTGCAGGGTCATTCTACAAGAGCTCATAGTCTCCCTAGCTGATAAACAAATTCCTGATTTTATGGAACTAAAATAATTTGTTACAGGGTAAGGTAAGGTAAGGTAAAGTTGTCCCTGTGCTTAACTATTTAACACTTTGCGGAGTGGTGGCATATTTTTATGCCCAGCACTTTTAAACATGGCGGACTGGTGGCATATTTTTATGACTTTAGGACACGTTAGATTGTAACACATAATACCTTTCTCTGGCGCCACCCAAATAAAATGACTACTGCATAATATTATTCTGGAATGTTTGCTTAGTAGGCAATAACTTGATCTCACTGTTTGGGTACCCCTTCCAAAGGAAAATTATCTTTGACCCTTCAAGCTCTTATGTACCAGGCAGGAAGTTAGTTGCGCAATGAGTCAAGGACAGAAGCGGTTGAAAACCAAGCAATACTGACATGTTCTCCAACGTGCTATCTGACGTGAGCTATTTGACATTCCGTCTGAGATGTGTAGTGATAGTGATTTGACAGTGGCAGTGGCAGAGGACAACAAACAATTGTGGCTACAGACAATAAAAGTGAAAGTAGCTCTGACGAAAGTGCAGGTAGAAGGGGAATGTTTCCAGAAATATCACACTCTCAGCACTTCTAGAAATATTGGTAAGTGTTCTCCAAAAATTTTAGTTCATGAAATTAATTAGGATATTTTATATTAATTTTTAAAGTGAACAATGCACAAGTTAGGGTAGTGGGTTAAAAAATGCCGGTCCCCAGGGTGATTTAAATATTTAAATTGCCGGTCCGCAAAGTGTTAAGCACTACGCCATGAAGGCATATGGGGGAGTGGATGTGTAGATCCACATTTTCTTGACCTTTACTCTAGTTGGAGGTGAGTGGTAAACTTCACACCTCAACCGCTTTACCCCTGGTGAAAGAGCCCCCAGTACCAATTGGAAAGGAGGCTGGGTTTACCTCAGAGCCGGTCTGAACAATGTGGAGAAGAGAAAATTCTTGACCCTACCAGGATTTGAACTCGACACCTCAGTCGTCCACCCCATAACCAGTCACTATACCAACAGGGTACCAAACCGGATTACATATTTCTGCTCTGTGACGTTGAAAGGGATAATGATTGTTATCATGTTTCAGGTGACACTGCTGGTGCTTGACAAAGATCTCACATACCCATTGCTTCTGTCCGTCAATCTGCTGTTCAGTTCCCCTGTTACTTCATCCCAAGAATCAGGTTTGACGGATGGCCTTCCATTGCCATCACCAGCACAAATTGTCATCCAAGAACGTTAGCCATGTGAGGAATTTTAACGAATTGAAATCCATGAATGCACATCTTGAAAAGAAAAACTATCCTGCACAGAAAACAAAACTTTATATACAAACATATTCTTTCAGTTTTTAAAAATTCTAATTGAAAATTTCTCCCATATGGAGGTGGGCTAGAATACCTCCATCATAGCCCTGTGGGTCATAGAAGGGGATGAAAAGGGAACCTGGTGGCTGGGGTATAATCCTGTCACTGGGGGACATAAATACAGAGACCTGGGCCTCCAGGTTGGGCATTGCACACAAGGTTTATGACATAGCTCTGTAAAAACATTACGGTTGCAAAATGCAAAGAAGTGAAAAGTGGGAGGTGTGTTTGCAACTCATAGCCAGGAGTAAACAAATTTGGCAAAACCTTCGAAGGAAGGCTGTGGCTGAAAAAGGGCTATTTTATCAATGATATTGACTGAAAATTTAAATTGTTTGTATATCTGGATTTGATCCTTTGAAATTTGTTTACATTCTGTGCTATTGTTTGACAAGTGGAAGTTTGTGTATTACTGGTTTTTAATTTGAAAAATGAAGGGTATATGTAGTTACCAGGTTTGAGGGTTGAATGCAATGAATTCTTCCGCAGGACCCGTGACCTTGAGATTTGTTGCCATGTTTCAAGAGATGAAATTTCTACCAGTCATAGCAGTGTCAATGCTGCTTTAATATATAGTACTTTATATTTTTGTCAGACTTTTTTTTATTGTAATGCATGTTAATGTTTGATTGTTATTATTATTTTATACAAAATTAATATTTATTTTATTAAATAAAATAAAAAATACTAACTAAATAGATATAAGATGTGTATTGAAGCTGCAAGTCTCTGAAGGGTTCTCTGACATGTATTGTTTTCATTCCATTACTAATTATTAACACTGCATTTAATATTGTGAAGTTACTCCTCATCAATTTGTCACATAAATTTGGCAAGGCATTTCTGTATTTTCTTCAGGCCTACTATGTCATTGCATTATTGCATTCAGAAAAGTGATGATGGAGTGGGAAGTTTTTTACCGTCAGTTAAACTTCAACGTGGAGCATCTAACTCCTGTGTAACTTACTGATAGATTACACTGTGATTACAGTAGACCGGCCACAGCCTTTGGGAATTCTAGTAAGACTGTAAATGCCATACATTCCCCCTGTTATGTATTTTAGCATTAAACACATGCTATATTATGGCTGGTGTCATCCATAGAAAGTGGTACACAGAGTTTGGTCTGACAGTTGAAATGAAGTAAGAGAGTTAGCTGTATGTTCTCACAGCAGTAATTATCAAGATTACTCTTAAGCTGGAGCAGCAGGTTCCTTCAAAATGTTTGTACTTATCTGTCAAATTACATGACTTCATATCCCTCAAGAATATTTTACATACATAAAAGTATAATTACTCATACATACAAGCTGTTTAAGTGAATAAATGTACTTGTGACTTAAGTGACCGAAAACATATTATTTTATGCTTGTACTCTTCCACTAAAAACTGCAATTTATTTGAACAACTGTGAAGCAATTGGTATTTATATTTATCATCAAATATAAAGATCAGTATTCTAGGATCTTATTTTATTTTATTTTCACCCAACATATTTCATCTTCAGGATGTGAATTATAATATTTTCTAACCTGAGATTTAACCCTTCTCATGTTGTATGCAACATATTTTGCATGGGAGATTTTCCCTTGCGTGTTGTTTGTGACACGTTCTACAAGTGCCTTCCTGTCTCTCCATGTCAAACACAATGTACTGCAATCTGACATCCATTTACATTGCTGTTATTTGAGCTTTGTGAGTGGAACCAGATGGCAAGAATGGCTGCTTTATCTGCCTTCTGGCTATTTTAAAATTATTATACACAATAAAATGAAGCACGCATATGGAAATACATATTGCCTAAAACTTTTTTTGTCCCAGCATGATAAAATATATTTCCTTGAATCTCATAACTAAATTTGAATCCCATTCTAGAAATACAAGTGTATTCGGTAAGTATATATAAAAAGAAAAAGGAACTAAAGTGATTAAGCAATACCATTTGTTACTGAACATGTCTGTTAATGGGAAAAATAGTATATGTTCACTTTTAAATTTCTGCTGTATTTTTATGGGATCTTCAAAGTTTGATCTGTAAAATGATCTGGTAGATTGAATGGCCATTTTGAATTTATGTGCTCATTGCCATAATGGTTATCAGTTGTTTGTGTGGAAGTAAAGATGGTCAGATATTGTAACTGAACATACTTCTCCATCTGCTGCTGAGTTTCAAGTATACAGTCTTCCTCTGAGTAGACTTGCCACCTGTCCAGATGTGATACAGTTTCCAGACAAATTGTCTCTGGGTCCTGGGTCACCTGATGAAATAAGATGTTAGTAGAATTTATATCTTACATCATATTTCCATTTTACAATTTGAAACACTGAATAGCAGGACACCTTATGGCAAATTACTCAGTTTTGTTTCGTTTATACATTGATTTGATATATTGGCAGTGCTGTGAATTTGTTCAGACCAGAAATCATAGGAATAAAACACGTTTTTGATATTGAGATTGTGTTGTTCAGTATTTCTACAGTAGCTGTAGTTTGTAAACTGTGGACTTCATGACTTAAATCATGGATTGTACAAATTAATATTAAACTGTCTGTAGTGCGATTTTAGATTAATAAACTAGTGAATGTAAATATTAAACAATTATTCCTTTTATTGTCATATACCTAAAATGTAAAGAGAAATACTAAACCAGTGTTTGGCTACTAAAAGAATTATTAGTTATAACTTGATGTCAAGTCACTGAGAGCGTAAAATAACTGTGTTATGTGGGTATACAGAAACGTTAAAGTTTCTAATGCAAAAAAATAACTTTTGAATTCCTGCAATTGGAGTGTGAAAATGCTCTGTGGTATGTTATAACAACATGACTGTAATTTTTTAAGTTTGTTGAATGCATTCAAAGTTCCTGGCCAATGATAAAACTATACAGTAAGAAGAAGACAATATTGATAACATAATTTGGAGATTTATAAAAGATCATAAGATAAAATTCCGAGTGATATCAAAGCTCAGCTGTTCCTTCCTGAATGTTATGTTTATATTCAATTTTAGTCAAATACATTACAGTACAGAACATTTCATTACTAGATCATGACATTGTTGTGAGTTCCAGAAATACATGAAGTAATTTGTACATTAAAAGTAAAGCCTGATTGCAGGCTGAAAGGTATAGGATTTTTGGCAAAAATGTAAGGACAAGTTTAACCTAGAGGATGAAAACAATTTTATAAGAGATAATGTCATATGTTTAGTGCTTGGAAGTTGACTGTCTCAGTAAATAGTACAACTTTGAGAATAATATACAACGTTCTCCAGTCCTCCACATTGTTGCAGGTCCCTATCATGCTCTATTGTGAGAGCAAGAACTTAAATAGTTTGCAGCCTCTGTACACCTACAGAAGCTGTGAAATGTTCCTGTACAGTCATGGAAAGATCAGCAATAAGTTTTGCTAACTGCAGCTGCATTTTCCAAAAACACTTGAACTACATATTACTAACTCAATGAATTTCAGAACTGTGCTGTATGGTAATGTAATTCATTTGAATCTGAATTCCAATTTTAACTCAGTAAGTTACAAATCATTGGTTAGGGGACATTAAGAGGAACGTAGAGGAATAAGATTCATGGGGCCCACATTTTTCTAGTAAAGACATGATCAAAATTCTATTGTAGAAAAGTAGGATCGTGTGGGATGTGAAGCTGTGTAGTCTGGTAGAAGTTTATCGACGTTTAGGAGGAATGTACGGTTCTCTGCATATTACTTGGCCTACTCTTCGGCCCTGAAGATGGAAGCAGTACGTTCCTTCGAAACGTCGGTGAACCTCTACCGAACCACACGGCGTCACATCCCAGCGGATACATAATCACTGCCCCGAGAACCTCAAATCCGCCAAATTCAATTTATCCAAGGATGAGTTATGTCTGGAATCTCATTATTTCCTCCATAGGTCTCGCACAGTTTATGATGCCTCTTTTGGGGCAGGGGGGGGGATCTAAAAGAAAAAAAATTAGTGGAATTCGGTCTATTTCGGTGCCGAGTTCGTGTAGAATCGATCGTTGTAGTTTAAGAGAACTGGGGAGGGTCTGTTAAAGAGGGGAAAGCGGGTCCCTCCACCTCACCCCTGCTGATAAAGTCGCCCCTCTCCCTGTCCTCTCTTGGTGCCCTAGCTTTGCGTGTCGCAGAGGCGCGAGGCTCTAGTAGCCGACACCATCACGGTTATCACGGTAGACTGTAACAGTGGAGCGCTGTGACCGGAAACAGCTAGGGTAAAGGTGAAGAGATCAAAGGACTGCTGCCATTCGCTTGCCGCCTTCCTGGGACGGCGAAGAAGCAAGGGACGAAATAAACAGTGTGAATAGTGAATCTTGTGGGTGCTTTTTTTAATTGAACCTTTTCATTGTGGAGTGACCGAATCACAGATATAAAAACAGAAATGGAAGGACTGCGGATAGCCGCTGTGACCACAGCGATTGTTGTCTTCTTAGGATTCCTAACTTCCAGTGGTGAGTACTGCACTGAAGATCGAGAAGTGACGCTACCAGCGAAGCTGTCAACAATTGCTGGATATACTGAGAAATAATACTGTATCGTAGCGTCCTGTTGCACATCACGTATTTATTCCTTGTTATTAACCGTCTTGCATGCAAATTGCTTTTTAAAGCCTTTACAAGTTTTAAACTTTAAAATCTATATCAGCGCAATGTCCACACTATATGTTTCGACAAACATTGGTTATTTTCAGGTGCCTCTAAAATTGCTGATGAAACTACTGTACTTCCGTCCGTAAGTTCAATTTATGGAATATGCCCACGTGTCCTATGGTAATAGCTAGTTCTAATTGTGTCATCAGCAATTTTAGAGACACCTGAAGATGGCCAATGTTGGTAGAAACATGTAGTGCGATGCAGGAGAAAGTTTAATGTTTAAAACTCTTAAAGGTTTTAAGAAGAAAGTTGCATGTGAGACGGCTAATAACTAAAAAGGACTAAATTACTGACAGTTAGCAATGGCTGCTTAACGTAGGCCTGTACGCAGGATGTTGTTCAATCAAATGTAACATTGATACCAGGACCGCTGAAATATCAATGAGTGTACTGAGCAGGATGGTGTAGCGGGTGTGCCCTAGACTCCTCCAGTCGGTCCAACCAAATGATACGATAGTGCGCCTTTTAGGTGACGATCGTTTCCTTTCATATCCTTTCTAATTCATTATTCATCAATCACCCTATCATTCGACCTGCGAACTGAGCAGGTCGATGTAGCGGTAATGGTTGGGGCTTGTATTCGGAAGAGTCTGCGTTCGGATCTTGTTCGGGGTACCCGCTATCCTGACAAATGTTTTTCGAGATTTTGCTCAGCCTCTCCAGGCAGATGTTGGGCGGGGGGGGACCTCGATGGGGCCAAGCCGCTTCCTTCCAGATCTCTTTGCAATTCGTTATTCACCAATCGGCCTATTATCCAGTGTTATATACTGGCCGTGTTATAAAGGGAAAGCTATCCCTGTAACAGGCCGTCGAGGCCCATTGGGTTGTGAGACGTCGAGGCCCCCACATTCTCTATAGTGGGCTGAGAGATGGCGGTTAGGTTGTCAGCTTTACGCGCCGACAACCCTTTACCCCCCAGGAAGATTCCTGGTACTCATTTCTGTTAGAGGCCGAGTCGACCCCAGGGCCATAGTGCGGCTGGAAGTTTTAAGTCAATGGAGAAAATCCAATGACCTTATCGGGAATCGGGCCGCTACTTTCCGGCTTGTAGCATAGTGCCCCCCCCCCTCAATGTTATAAAATAAGCCGCAAAAATATCCATGAATTTTCTGAGAAGCGACACTCAGTAATACCTCACTTTGCACGTTACAAATGATAATATAATGAGTATAATTATTACTAGCGCTTCTAGACGGCTACGTTAGTTTGCAGTATAAAGTTACCACATGTGCGTTATGTTACAATCAAACATGTGTCGTGTAAGATTTGAGATTTTCACGGCGGTGACTAGGAAGAAAGCAGTCTTCTGGGATGTGGCGCCGTGTAGATATTGTGTTAACTGACGTTTCGGATGAACGTATCGCTTCCATCTTCAGGGCAGAAAAAAGAAGAAAATCCGCGAGCAAAGAACCAGCTCGCTCGCGATACGTTCCTCTGAAATGTCGATTAGCACAATACGAGTATCTACACGGCGCCCCATCCTAGAAGACTGCTTTCTTCAAAGAGATGTCATATTCACTGATGAACGAGACACACGAAATAATTTGTTAGAAACTGCGCAGTCTCGGTGCAGATAACCTTGGAGGGGGGGAAAGGTATGTGATAAAAAGAGATGTAATAATTATAAGTGACCAAGCTGCAAAAATGCGTAGTATTAGTCAGTAAAATCTACGTCGCCATTTTATGTCCAATTTGCTTGTTGCTTGAATATTACGTGCCTCTGTTTTACTGCGACTAGGATGATGTCAGGACGTATATAAACTAAGGAATGTGTGTCTTGTTTAAAGAACAGAACTGGGGTAGGCCTAAATCATGAAAACTCAAATGCAGTGGTAAAGCCAAGTCCTGAAAAGTCATGTATGTGAAGTAAACATCAAACCACGGATATTTTCCGAAATATTGTGGCATGCAGACCGTTGATAGGCAACGACCGCGAAACAAATAACAATACAACAGCCGTTGCTGACTAATGGCTCTGCAAACAACGGCCGTTGTTAGGCAGTGGCTCAGTAGCGATCACATGGTCATCCCAACAGACAAACGCAACAACTGCACTGCAATGGAGGAATGGTGCTTTCTTCGCGGTCCGTGCTGAGATGTTATAAACAGGACAAGTCAGTGTTGAGTCGGTCAGTGAAGAGTTGGTTGGTGAGGTAGTGAGTGAGTTAGAGGACTGCTGCGGTTCAGTCGTTGTGAGCTGTTTCTGTGAGAAGCTGATAGCTGGGCCAGGTAGTTTGGGAACCCACAGGAAGGGGAACGTCCGCCGTAGGAAGTCGCTACCAAGCAACGGCTACTGAAGACTGCAACAGACAGAAGACCTGGTGTGTCCTAGAGTGATTCGTGAAGTGTAGTAACGAGGTGTATACGTGTCCAATTCAAACCCCGTCTATAGTCGCTTCTGTCAAGTGACAATATTTAGCAATATGAATGTTCTAGTTTTCTGAAGGGTATCCGTTATTCGCAATAGTCACAAAGTTAATATCATTTACAGAATTTGTTTAAGTCTCTAAATAAAAACTACATTGTTAACAATACAACCTTGCCAACTGTAAAAACTGACGAATGTAAGGGGAATAGCAGAGAGCTGAGAGTGACTGTATGAGTACTACCTGATGATGGCCAAAAATAGTGGCCGAAACGTGTCGTAATTGTAGAATCTGTTTAGTTATCATAGAATTATATACATATATAGCGAGAGTGAAACCAACTCACTGCGCTCTGTGTTGTACCCGTACTGATGGGACTGACTGTGGTGGCTGGAAGCGGCGTCCTAAGTCATGTTGCACCTTGCTCGGGATAGGAACCCGGGGCTGGCGCGTGTGAACACGGCAATGAACCTTCACGTTCCACAAAATGAGAACAAGTCCTTGAGAGGTGATTTGATTTTCAGAAAGGATTCCAACGCACATAATTAGTTCAGTTTTTATCTTATAAAACAAAAAAACCGTGGCCTGTAGTCCGCAAGCGAACTATGCCGACCGAGCGACCGCCGTTTGTCGTAGAAGTTGGTGCAAACCTCAGCGAACAGAGGGTGTCGCGTGGTCAGCACAACGAATCCCCACGGCCGTTAATTTCGGTTTCCTAGGCCGGAGCCGCTATTTCCTTGAAATATATCCTCAATTATCATCACGAGGCTGAGTGAACTCTGTTCCAGACCCACTACTTCTCAGAAAAACTGGTAGCGCCAGGAATCGAACCCGGGACCTCTGGATCTGTAGCCAAGAACTCTGACCACTAGACCACAGAGGCGGCATTTATTACCTTATCATTCGGTTAGAAATATGTACTTCATTTGGGCGGTAAGTATTTTTAATTGTACAGAATGGTACGACATTACAGAGGTGTACGCGGGCCGCGGGATGCTTCCCTTGCACTGAGCATGTTCATACAAAGGCTCCAAGATAACACCGTCGACACAGCGCGGAAAGCCGTTATCAGAAATGCAGTTACCTAACTTCCCGGGGTCGCATATCCTGAATGAGGATTTCTGTCGTTTTTAGGCGTGACGGGGAAGTCATATTTGTCCTTTCGCATCTCCGAAATTACTGAGCGGCCTGCGATTACGTTTATTTTTATGCGCTCAACAGAAACTGGCGAAAGAATTGAATTTTGTGTGAGATTCGAGATTTTTAACGAAACCTAAATTTACATTTATTTTTATAGTTATAAAACAGTATGGTATCGCAGGTGGTTACAAACATTTCGGAGGAATACACTGACTCTGTCTTCAGGGTAGATGAAGATGGAAGCAGCATTTCCCTCCGACATGTTAGTAAGATACACTGTTCCATAAGTCAAAAACAAAATCTAAATTTGATACTGGTTTGTGTCGAATATAAATCCAATTTTACGTGTGCCCCACAAAACGCTCAGTTACGAGGAAAAGTGAAAAAGTGAAGATAATTTTAGTTTATCTCTGCAGTGAAGGACACAGCAGGTGTAAACACTATGGCTCTCCTCTTACCTTCATGTAGTTGGATTTAATTTTCTTTTTAGTGATGATAATATCGCCCAACTTTTGAACTGGTCGTTCACTGGAAAAAATTGTGAGGAAGAACAATGATTCGTGACCAGAGGCTGTGGAAACTAGTGACATCTATAAAAAAGCCGCGGTTCGGTATAGTCTTCGTACTGTAGCAGTCAGTACGAAGACTAGACGGAGTCAGACAAGAGTAGACTGGAGGGAAAGGGTGTCTTTTGTTGATGACAACATCCATCATCGTATCGGGGACAACCTGAGAATCGAAGTAGATGGCTCTGCCAGCAGTAGTCTCTTTGCTGTCATCTGTTGCCATTTACATGAACCAATATTTATTTACTATTTACTGAAATCTGAATTGGACTGGATTGTGCTTACGCGGAGTGGAGCTCCTAGTAGTAAAATAAAGTATAACATGAAGTTCTGTAAAGAACGCATCGCCTACTTTACTTCGATAGACGTGAACCGCATAGAAAACGATGCCTCCAACAATTCTACGTTGCCGCGGGACCGTCTGTACCGAGTTGTTACCTAGCAACTACAGGGGAATACCCGCAGAGACACACGTGTCCAACATTTCAAGTGAACTGAACTGAATATCTGAAAATGCGTTCATCCACTGCTCTGTTGCGGACGGACGAACGTGAAGAAGCCAAACGCCTGTCGTACAGAGGTGACCCACAACCGAAGACGGAGGGAAAAAACAGAACAAGCCACTGCATTGTGCACTGCTGGCAGTCTGCTTGTCGGGCGAAACTGGGTCGGCTCTTATCGACTGAGAGAGACTTCAAACCGTGGGGAGGAAAGAGACGGAGGCCAGTATTTCGGACTTTCGGGTTCCTTCCATTTCTCTCCATTCTTTCGGTGACACAAGCCAGAGAATAACAAGGCATGGGGGGGGGAGACACTTCCCCTTCCGTCGCTCCCATTCTCTGAAGACAAACAAACGAATAACATTCTATCGAAATGCACGTATCGATTTCAGTGTGGAGTATTTCGCTGGAGAGTTCGAAGTGTTTACTTCTCTGGGAAGATTCCGTGCCTTTGATTAGCAATGAACGCACATCACGTGCCAGGAGCTCAAAGTCAGTTGATTAATTAATAAGCAATATGGGATGATAATTTTAACAGAAGAATCCAAAACAATGGCAGAGAGGCCAACAGCAATAAACAAGAAGTTCTGGGAAGAACTAATCTCCCACTTTCCTCAAAGTCAAGGTCACATTGCGACTGACGGTCAGTCAGTCAGTCAGTCAGTATGTCCTGGTGTCGAGCCCTATGTGAGGCTCATGACCAGATATTTATTACTGTTTGACAGCTACGGTCTTGTTTTGTGGGGCGCCCTCACTGACGAGAGGACGGGTCTGTCTTTTGACCGAGTCACTGTCTGCAAAGTCATTTGTCATAATGTAAATGATATTTATATTTTACATGTTAAACATGATAATAAATGTATTAAATACATGAAGGGCCTCTGTCAGTCCAGGCTCAGTACAGCATATTATGCCCTATTTCTAGTAGCTTCCGCTATAACGGCAGTCTAGTCACTTGAACGGTCGCATGCTTAACCGCCGCCAAGTTCAAGCCTCTTATACTTTCTATGTGGGGCTTGTCCTTGTCCTATATTGCGAACATTTTCGTTATCATGATTTTGTATGACTTCCGCTTGTTGCCTGCATAAGTTTGTTATAATAATCATATACGCACGGAATTTTGAAAGCCATGTGTAAATCGTGAATGGGTGTATGCCTTGGAAAATTTCCAATGGTGCGGAGAACCTTGTTTTGTAGGCGCTGTAATTTCATTTAATGGGTGTCTGCCGCGGATTCACAGGCGAGACTAGTATAGGTCAAAAAATTACGAATATGCTGGTGGTCTAGTTATATTAAATGGGCACGGACCGCACAGAAAACACCGCTCCCAACAGTTCTATTGTTTCGTGTTTATTCATTACCTTGCGATGGCCTGCTTGTATGATGACGTAGGAGCGTGCTTACTGTGTCGTTATCTAGCAACGGATGACGTCTCTCGTTAAACTGTCCGTTAGTTCAGAACACCTATCCCTTTCCTCTTTAAGAATTCTGGATATGCTTTCTATGTCTGAGCAAATGTCTCAGTCTCCTTGAGACATAGCGCCGGCCCAGATTACTGCCGTGGCTACCGTACTCAGCGTCGTTACGTCAAAGCTTGGGGCTTACACGTGCCCCCGGTGACAAGGCGTCACGATGTTAACATACAAATTGGGTGTTTGTTGGACGGCGTCGGCTTCAGGAACTTCGCGTAAATTCCTCCTCAATGTGACGTGCTCGTATTAATTGAGGTTATTAGGAGTAACAGCATCTGCATGATTGATTGATTGGCTGGATGACGTAATTAACTAACGAAAGCACTATTATTAAGTTCAAAATTAATTAAAGATCAATTAAACTGGAGAATGCATGAGCATAAAGGCGAGGGCCCCACGGCTGGTCCGAAATCCACTTCCTCCGTAGACCTATCCGGGCCCAGATCACCATAGGCTCACTGACCGGGCCCACTCGGCTGAAAGTACGTGTAGTAGACCACGAAATTAACATTCTTATGTACTAATCACAGGAGTCGGGATAGTGACTGGCTACGGGCTGGACGACAGAGGGTTCGGAGTCCGAGTCCCGGTAGGGTCAAGAATTTTCTCTTCTCCAAATCGTCCAGACCGGCTCTGGGGTCCATCCGACCTCCCATCCCGTGGGTACCGGGGGCTCTTTCCCTGGGAGTAAGGCGACCGAGGCGTGAAGCTGACCACTCCCCTCCAACTAGTGTCGAGGTCAAGAAAACGTGAATCTATACGTTCAATTCCCCATACGCCTTCATGACGTAGTGCTTAATTAGTTAAGCACAGGGTCAGCTTTATCTTCTTTACTAATCACACCCCGTGTGGAGACGGGTTCGGATACCTCCACCGTAGCCCTACGAGTCGTAGAAAGGGAACCGGTGCCTGGGGGTAAAGCTGGACCACCCCTCACTATCTATGGTTCGTCTGTGCATGCGTGTGGGAGGGCGTAGAGGAGGTTCCTCGATGTAGTTTGCAGAAGTGTCGACCCGTTGATATGTTTCACAGGTGCCCACATTTTGCGCCCTCCGGATGAAGTGAAAGAGGCGAACTTATTAAGCTGATACTTCTGAGTTTAATCCAGTTTAAAAGCTTCTAATGACTGTGTAAATACGGGGGCCTTTTCCTATGTTTTATAGTGGAAAGGGTCCTTTTGAGAGCTTCGAGTTCATGTGTACCAACCACTCCCATCCCAGGGGAAAAAATTTTAGAATTACGAATTTCTTTTCACTAAACAGGAAGAAATGATAGAAAAACAGTTCTCGACATACTCATATTTACTTGTGGTTAAGAACTTCAAAATTCAATATATATTATTAATACCTTCAGATGTAACTAAGTATGAAAATATATCACCAAGTTGTCTCTTGTTTACAATTTATTTTGTATTGCACTACGTAAGGAACATAACTTCAAAATGTGCTTGGACCACTCGCAATTAGTTGTATTTAAGAATGCAAAGCCAATAAGCTTAATTTTAAGGTCTACATTTCTAACACGGTAAAATTCTGAAGTGAAATCCTGTTTCGGTAACTGCAGTGTGGGGAGAGTTCCTCTTATTTCTAACGAACTCGAACCTTAAAATTTTGTTAAAAGTCATTAAAGAAGCCAAACAGAATAACTATAACAGCCAAATTCTAAAATCAAACAATAAAATTAAAACCACCTGGGATATTGTGAAAGTTGAATCAGGAAAGAAATCTGTTAATGAAGACGTACAAAGTTTGAATATTGAAGGGAAGTCCACTAACAATCCACAAGCTATCGCAAGTGCATTTAATGAATATTTCCTTTCATTAGCTGAGAAAACATATTCCAATAATAATAATAATAATAATAATAATAATAATAATAATCCAATATACTATCTGTCTCGTGCCTTTAACAATTCATTTCCAAATATCAATCTCAAATTCTCAACAAGGAAGGAAATTGAAAACATTATTAAATCCCTTAAGCCCAAAAATTCACATGGATATGATGAAATCTCTACCAAATTACTTAAAGCAAGCTCTGTTTACATCAGTTCACCCTTGAATCATCTATGTAATAAATCTTTATCATCAGGTACTTTTCCTCAACGCTTAAAATACGCTGTAATGAAACCACTTTTTAAAAAAGGAGAGAGAAAATGCATCTCTAATTACAGACCAATATCCATATTGACTTCATTCTCAAAAGTCTTTGAAAAAGTTATGTATAATAGACTACTTGAACACTTAAATTCTAACAACATATTAGTCAAAGAGCAATTTGGATTTAGGAAAGACCTAACAACAGAAAAAGCAACCTATGAACTAACTAACGATATTTTAAGTGCTCTCAATGACAGATTAATTGTGGGAGGGATTTTCTGTGATCTAGCAAAAGCTTTCGATTGTGTTAATCATGATATCTTACTATCGAAATTAAATTTCTATGGAATAACTGGCAAAGCTAATGAATGGATCAAATCATACCTCAAAAACAGGTATCAAAGAGTTGAAATAAATAATAAAAACTCCAGTCATAATGCATTTTCAAACTGGGGAATTATAAAGCACGGTGTTCCACAAGGATCAATTTTAGGTCCCTTACTTTTTCTTCTCTACATAAATGATCTATCTAAAACCATCAACAATAAATCTAAACCAATTCTATATGCAGATGACACTAGTATAATATTTAAGAACTCTAAATTTGAAAACTTTAAAAATGACATAAATATTGTATTTGAAGCCTTAAACAGATGGTTCGAAGCCAATTTACTCTCATTAAATTTTGATAAAACCCATTACATATCATTCACAACTAAAAACAACCACCAAATTGATCTGGACATCAGTTATGCCAACAAATTAATCTGTAAAGTACTTGATACAAAATTCCTTGGAATACATGTAGACAGTACACTGTCTTGGAAAATACATATTGAACAAATTATACCTAAATTAAATGCAGCTTGCTATGCGATGAGATCAATTAAGCCTTTTATGTCACAGGAAACATTGAAGATGGTTTACCATGCCTACTTTCATTCTATTATGAACTATGGATTAATATTTTGGGGGAACTCTTCACATAGTGTAATAATTTTTAAAATACAAAAGAATATAATTAGAATCATTACAGGATGTAGAAGTAGAGATTCATGTAGAGAATTATTTAAGAAATTAAAAATTCTACCTCTTCAATCGCAATACATATTATCGCTTCTCTTATTTGTTGTTTACAACAAAGATAAATTCAAATTAAATTCTGATGTCTATAACATGAATACTAGACAAAAATATAACTTCCACCTACCCTCATCAACTTTATCAGTATATCAAAAAGGAGTCTACTTTACTGGCATAAAAGTGTTCAACAATCTGCCACAAAGTATTAAAAACTTGGGCAATGATACTAAAAAGTTTAAATCAGAGTTAAAGAATTATCTACATGCTCATTCCTTCTACTCTTTAGATGAATACTTCAATGTAAATAGAGAATGATGTAAAATTAAGTTATATTAATTTTTAAGCTAAAATTGCCTGTACTTATGTATGTAACCTTTTGACTTGTTCTGTATCCAAAGGTACTAACCTACTTAGGATTTATAGAATGTAAATAAATTCAATTCAATTCAATTCAAAAAAATAAAAGAGAAATGTAACATCTTAGTCTGTTCGAAGTCCACGTTAAATTGTGGGTTCCCTCTGCTGTCTCTCACAATTTTTCCGTGGGGAATAAAATTCAAATTCTCATGTTGCTTATATCTGTGTCTTCTACAGTTGATGTATGTGAAGTAGAAAAATAAAAAAAAAAACGCCCAACGTGGGGCTCGAACCCACGACCCTGAGATTAAGAGTCTCATGCTCTACCGACTGAGCTAGCCGGGCGGACGTTGATGTAAACTTTTATTTCTAATACAATATACAAATACTTTCAGTTGTCTCGGTATATTTGTATCATTAAATATTTACAAGCAAGTATGAATTCCCGTGACAAAGGAAAACGTGAAACCATGTACAGGACAGTATAAAATTAACTCCGTCATCGCACAAAGTTCTGAAGAAAAAAATTGTCATGCTCTTCCCCCTCCGAACAGACGGCCGCCACCCCTGTCGTGGCACAACTTCGCTTCGTCTTGTGTGAGAGTGGGGCACGTTTTAAGTGGTCCATAGGGCGCCTCATATTGATCTAGGCCGCCGTTATGTGGCTTCTATTTTCTGTAAGAAGAGCGTACATTTCTACATTTTAATTTTGTAACCGGGATTTATTGTGCCTTACTGAAACAACAACCTCTTTGCAGAATAATAACCTACTCATCTTTCTTCTCTGCTTAATTACAGACTCAAGTTTTGGTACACCCGGTTAATGAGAATCTTGGCCCTTGCTTTAACCCACCTATCAGGGGTTCACTTAACTAACTGACCGACTACTAACTAACTAATTCCACGGGGCAGAGACTTTCTCGAGAAGCTAGTAGTCTTTTGTTGAACCCGAAGGTTCATCGCCGTGGTCGCACGAGCCCGACCCCGGTTTCAATCCTGAGCCAGATGAACCCTCCCACACCCACAACTCCCATGTCTTTAAAATCCATTTTATTGTTGTCCTCCCATCTCACGGGCGGAGGCGTCCAGACCGACTCTGGGGTCCAACCAGCCTCCTAGCCAATGGGTACCAGGTCGTGAAGCTGACCACTGACGTCCATCAAGTTCCGAAGTCAAGAATTGTGGGGCTATACCTCCACTCCCCAATACGTCTTCATAGCGTAGTGCTTAACTAATTATGCACAGGGACAAGTTCGCGTACTTCTGCGTTACCCTGCGACCCAAGAAATCGGTTCCAGGTCAATTTGTTATCCCCCATCGCGTCAAGTTGAAATGAAATGAGGGAATGCAATGCATAGCGTGTCTGAGCCACATTCCTGCAGTACCTGGTTCGAGGGAAAGCATCACATATTAAAAAATTGCCGACTGGACTGTCTCCATGTTCAGGGTCGGAGGGCAGGCCACGCAGACAGGCTGTAGAGGGTACTCTCTTGCTGGCTTCATTCTCTGGCTTACTCCTTGGCCCGGTGGTGGAGGCTGTACATTCCTCAAATACGTAGGTAAACTCCTACCAGACTATACGGCGTAACGTGTCGGAAGGCGTCGCCGTGAGACGAATCGCAGGTCGCTATAATTCAGTCTTTCTCTAAGCGACGTCGAGGCTCCTCGTTTCCCGAATTCTTTCATCATTTATCAGAGGCTGGGTTCCATGTCACGTGACTCACTAAATGATTCAACAGCCGACAACATTTTGAAGCACCGGTTTATCTGTGTCTCTTTTGATTAAAAAGAACCTTTACCCTATGGTACTCTCATTTTCGAATTTTGAAATATTGTGGCGTATTTCTTCAAAGCAAGAAGAGTGGAGCCAGAGAAACAGCCGTTGCTATGTAATGCCCGCACACGACGATAGAAGAATTGTCGCGATATGAGATGAGACGTGTACAGCCGTTGCTATGTTGCGATGGGGTAAGCACGTTTCCTCGGAGACGAACTAATGCAACAATAGAATAGCTATGTTTTCTATGTGGTCCGTGCCGAGTGGTTATAAAAATGACGGCTGAGTTTCGAGACACCAAATGAACAGGACAGTAACTTTCATATAAGAAAAAAAAATCTGGTCATGAGCCCCAATCGGGGCTCGACACCAAGACAGACAGACTGACGGACCATCAATCGCAATGTGACTTGGAGCTAAGAGTTAACCCCGTGTGGAGGCGGTGTCGAATACCTCCACCGTGACCCTGCGAGTCGTAAGAGGCGACGAAAAGGGAAGTCTCAAATCTGAGACAGTAAAATATGGTCTCCGAGTCCCAAGGGACTCAGACCCAAGAAAGACTGCACTGGCAAGGGCCAGCAGCACATACAAAAGGAAGACCCGTCGTCTCGTCAGAGAGGGCGCCCCACAAAAACAAGATCGTAACTGTTAAAGGTAATAAATATCTGGTCATGAGCCCCAGATTGGGCTCGACACCAAGACTTACTGACTGACTGACCGTCAGTCGCAATGTGACTTGGACTTGGACTTCGAGACGCCAGCCTGCCAGGATATGAGGAACTGAACTGAAGAACTGAGAACCTCTGGAGACGGCAGTCGAATGACAGAGATGGCAAGAAATGAATTAGGCTGTGAAAAGAAGGCTTTGTGTGCGCTGCAGAGTCAGAGTCACTTTACGACTGGCGGCTTACCGTCAATCAGTTCTTCTTGGCGACAAGCCCCTTGACACGACCAGTAATTTTGTTTTCCAGTTCAACACTTGCGGTTATAGTTCTTATGTAACATCCTGTCTGACGAGAGGATGGGCCGATTCTCAGGTCCGAGTCCCGCGGGACTCATGACCATATTTCACTGTCTGAGATTCGAGACTCCCTCAACCTGGAGGGCCAGGTCCCCATATTTATATCCCCCACGAACAGGGTGGCCCAGTCATACCCCCAGGCACTGGGTTCCCTTTTCGTCGCCTCCTACAACTCGCTACGGCGGAGGAATTCGACCCCACCTCCACACGTGTCTGTGCTGCAGTGTCAGTGAGACTGTCATAAATCCGTTGCCAGGATACGACTAATGAAGTCTGAGGACGACAGTACATGTGAGACGGTGAACTGTAAAGCGTGTAGATCAGCGATAACGTTGTATTTCATATAGTTACGAGATGAGTGTATAAGGTGCCCATAAATCCAGTCATTGAATCCAAAACCTGCCTATAAGTCACACACATACGCTCCTACATCGTGACATATATTTTGGGGCGATTCATTCCCCCATTACAGCCCAGAATGTTGTACTCGTCGTAGCGGTGTGAGCACCGCAAATCCAGCAACTATAATTTTGCCTGCTGTTCTGTATGAGTGGAAAACTAGGTCTCTAAATAAAGGGAGGATGAAAACAGGGTGCTGAGGAGGGAGAAGCAGAATGTGGAAGAAAAGAGTAGTATGAGAAATGTCGTACTTTTCGCCACATACTTTTGGGATGAACAAACAGAGGACAAGAATATGGGTTAGGCACGTAGCACGCACAAGAAAAGCGAAATGCATACAAAGTTTCAGCAGAAACACCTTGAAGAAAATAGATTACCCCAGAGGCCACGGGTAGATATGAGGATAATATTAAAAAAGATCTTAAAGAAATGGAGTGTGAGCTGGATTCATTTGCCTCAGGATAGGAACCAGTGGTGGGCTGTTGTGAGCACGGTAATGAGCCTTCGGGTTTCATACAATTCTGGTTAATTTGTTTACTATCTGAGCGACTGCTGGCTACTTAAGGTGGACTCTGTTCCATGGAAATATTTAATTATTCATAATGTCACATTTCCACATTTCTTCCCCTATTTCCTTTTCTCTTTTTTATGTTTTCATTTCTTGCGATTAGCAGAGCAAAGGTGGGCATCCGTTGAGGGGAACATGGAAGCCACACAACATGCATCGGCAGCTTCGCAGCCAGTCAGCACACAACGCTGGCATCAGTTTGTAAGCGAGGCCAAACAAAGGAAAAGCTGAGCCTGTTACGAACACGTGTACGTCAAGTCAACCTGACTGAAGTGACGTCATTTGAATCCATCGTAATCCCTAGGGAACGGGACAAATGAAGAGGAAGGCTGCAGTGACGTCATTGAGGAGTGCGTGAGTGTACCGGACTTCATGAAATCTCTTCTTCCACTGTGTGGTAGTTAGTCACTGCTGACCTTCTGCACTGCCACAGGGTCTCGATAAGCAATTTCTGTGGCAGGAACAGAATATGGTTGTACTTCGCAACGTGAAAGAGAGCCATTTGGAAAATAGTCCAGTCCCCCACCCCCCAAATTACAGAGCTTCAAATGAAGTGTAATTTTGTTCATGACAGTGCAGGGCAACGAACTCAACATTAACAGTCACAGAGAAAATTCAATAAAAATGTTAGAGTCTCCTGAGGCGTGATGCAAGTAAGTACCCAGCTTCAGGAGTCACACCTCACAAAACCGCACTGCGAGAAGCTCAAATCTCATAAAAAAGAGAACGCTGGCTTTGCTAATATTCTCTCTGACACGCAACGCAAGAGATGATGTCGTAACTGAGACAAATACTGGTTTCGAGATTTTAAACTGCAGGGCCGTTTCAATGAAGAAAACGTGCTCCTTCTAATCGTCTTCTATAAAATATAGAGAGAAAGGACGAAATGCGGGGAGATAGAGGAAAAACAAAGGATAAAAGAGATATAAATAAAGATGAAGAAAAGACGGAAGCAGGAAGACAAGTAAAATAAATATTATATTATCTTGTCCACAAAATTGTAAAATTCTCTTTATGATTAATTCAGCACCATGCCATTGAGATGGAGCGGAATTTTAGCTGCATACATTCATAACGTCTGCGCAAGATGGAAATAAGTGGGCAGCTTCATTCAGCGGCCGCTTTATCCCCCGAATGATAATCGCCAGTACAAATTGGATAGAAGGCTGGGTTAGCCCGAGACCGGGCTGGACGCTGTGGAACAGAAAGCTCTGCCCCTGCTGGGAATGTAACCCCGGACTCTCGGTCGTGCATTCCATAGCCTAGTCACTGTACTGACTGGCATGACGTAATTGTCCGTGGAATCACTGCATGCACACATGTACGTGTATCAGACATTTAGTGGGGAAATGTTCTTTACAAACTTGTGAAGCTGCTTGGCCTACTATAAATGCGTTTTCCAACTGATGGGCTTTGAATTTCCCTATAGATTTTATCCGATTACGCCCCACAAACCTAACAGATAGGCTAGGATTGTCTGCGTTACAATCGGCTTGTATACACCACTTCTATCAATACGAGGAAAGAACAGTCTTTTAATTCTTTTATACCTGCTGTCGTTTGAAGGTCATCTGAGGAAGTCATAGTATTGTGGGTTAACCCCGAAGTTCCTGTGGCTTTTCTAGTGATATTTCTACAGCGGGACTAGGCAGTCAACGATTTTATTCAGTTTCACGTACAACAAATCTGGATACGAGTGTAATAAAGCCTTGAACAGCCTACATTGTTGGGATCTGAATAATATTCCTGGCGTGATAAACTGTTATCTTCAATGACATACAATGTATGCTTCGCTGCGTTTGCTACTTTCCTGACTTAAAGAACTCTTGCGTAGATTTATGCTATGCCTTTAGTTTGAACCGAGAACAAGCAGCGATAGGTCAAGGTAAGTGCTGCTATATTTAAACTTCACACGCGGAAGTGTGGCCCTTTCCGCAATAAGGTGCGAAGCCGAAGTTGCGACTGCGGGTGAAAGTGCGGACGGAAAAATCTTGACAACAGGAGTGGAAGATCGATATCCCTGTTCCGTATTCACGAAATTATTGATGCGGTATCCTAACGTGTTTCATTACTTTTCTCTAGGTAGACGCTGGTATAGTCCTTGAAATTAGCGCTCATCGCTTCCTTCCAAATCCTTACGGATTCATTGTGCATAATTACCCTTCCTACGGCACCACATATATTATTTAACTAGGAAAAATGTATCGTTAAGTAAAATAATAATCAATCGCACGATACTTTGTGTGTGTGTATGTGTGTTGCCGTTAAACGACGTGTTTCACAGATCCGATCTCCAGTATGTTTCTCAACGGCTGGGGCGCGACGGTCGTCAGGGCGGGACGTGAGGTCTCGAACATAATAATTAATTCACTCACGAACTAATTCGTTACACAAAAACTTTGGTGCAACATATGGGCCATTTTCTCATAAATGCTGTACTATAGTCGCGTTTCCGCTAAAATAAAAGTATTTTTATGTAAGAGTAAAAACATAAAAGCGCGTTTACAGTCTTTTACTTGTTAATAACTTCCATTAATGATAAACATACACGTAACTCTAACCTCTATATAGTTGTAAAAATATACACTTCTTGAAAAAAGTACACTTCAATTTTACCACGGTGAATCTACAGTGACCGGAGGACATTAGATGGAATCGGCTGATAGTCACTGTAACCTCGTATTCATTTCGGTTAAGTTTTGTCGTAATTGTTAGCAGCCATCCACAATGAAGAAACGCACCTTTGGATCTGAGGTTCTCAGGAGGGTTACACTGCCGGTCAGAGTAGCCGCGCGGTCTAAGGTATGAACTGTCTTCGCTCGTTCGGAAGCTGGGACCGTGGGTTCGGATCTGTTTCCTGTGAGGTACGAACTGAATTCTTATATATTATTCTTATACACTGCCGGTCACAGTAGCCGCGCGGTCTAAAGTATGAACTGTCTTCGCTCGCTCGGAAGCTGGGACCGTGGGTTCGGATCTG
This sequence comes from Cryptotermes secundus, assembly GCF_002891405.2. Lineage (NCBI taxonomy): Eukaryota > Metazoa > Arthropoda > Insecta > Blattodea > Kalotermitidae > Cryptotermes > Cryptotermes secundus. The sequence continues at coordinate 1,268,336 of NW_019730108.1, forward strand.
TTTCCTGTGAGGTACGAACTGAATTCTTATATATTATTCTTATACACTGCCGGTCACAGTAGCCGCGCGGTCTAAGGCATGAACTGTCTTCGCTCGCTCAAACGCTGGGATGGTGAGTTCGAATTGTGCGTGTGTTTATTCTGTGTTTGTGTTGTGCTGTGTGTAGGTAGCGGCCTTAGACGGGCTGACCACTCGTCCAAGGAGTCCTACCGACTGCGTGAAAAGATTACCAAACTGCAGAAGAAGCCAGGGCCCCAAAACAAGGCTGTAGAGCCATTAATGAATGAACGAATGAACGACAACTACTATAAAGAGTAGGATGTGACGCCGTACCATGTAGGAGTTTACCGACGTTCCGAGATAGCGCAGTCGGCATAGCGACTGGATACTGGCTGGACGGACGGCCGAGAGGTCGGAATTCGAGTCTCGGTAGGGGCAAGATTTGTCTCCTCTCTACGTCGTCCACACCGGTTCTGGGGCCCACCTAGCCTCCTGTCCAGTGGGTATATCTGGGGCTCTTTCCTCGGAGATAAAGCGACCGTGACGTGAAGCTGACCATTCACTTCCAACTAGTGCCGTGGTTGAGAATTCGTAGATCTGTACCTCCACTCCCCCATACGGCTTAAGTAGTTAAGCACGGGGACCGTATCACCTTCAGAGAAACATACTACTTGATGTTCAGAGCCGGGAAATGAACCAAGCAGGCTTGCTCTGACCCTGAAGGGAGTCAGGAGACTCCTCCGAAGAGTCGGTATAATTATACCAGATTACATGGCTTCACATCGCAGAAGATAGTGTTTCCAATTCCTGTCTTTTGGAAACGAACCCTGGGCCCACAAGAAGCCATGTACGTGCATTCCAGCGGTAACTGGGGCACCTCTTGCTAGAAAACCACGTGAGGAGTAATGAACAGGGGGAGAAGGGCAACCCCCAGTTCCGTGACGTCACACCAAGTACGGCGGCAGCGAGATATCGATTAATGTACGTACGGTTCGTATTCCCTTCTTCCCCACACTTGGGCGACCCTCCGCGCTAAATGTCAAAGGTTACGAGCAGTGGAGCGGTCCAGGTGTGCCGCTAGTGCAGAACTGGAGGGCCACCGGCGCTACCAGCACTGACAGTGCAGCTCCGTGCTTCGAAACTTGTATGGAGCGCTCGGGCTGACAGCTGTCGGTGCAAGATGCAAGAGCCTCTGACATGAGGAGAGCAGGTGCTTACGCTGTGGAACCATGTCCTAGATCAGGGAGTATCGACCAATGAGGAGCGCCACATCTGCAAACCGTCCTTGCGGAGAAAAGTGACACTACAGTCCAAAAGCGATCATCAATTCAACTAAACTTTACAATCCAAGGGATGAGACGATACAGCCCCCCCCCTACTGGATTCCTCCACAATACGAACACATTGACGTCGGGCGTGCATATTCTCTTTGTTAAGAGAATTATCACTATAAAGGGCAAGAAGAAGCAAGAGGAAGAAGAAAGTTGCAGAAACAGATAAACGGTAAAGATGTCACTGCCTTGAACACATATGGGGGGTGGAGGTATAGCTCCAATATTCTTGACCTCGGCACTAGATGGATATGAGTGGTCAGCTTCACGCCCCAGTCACTTTACCACCCCTTGTATCCACTGCACAGCAGACTGGGTAGGCTCCAAAGCCAGACCGAACGCTATGGAGAAGAGAGAAAACTTACCCCTGCCGGGAATCGAACCCGGACCGTCTAGCCCTGGCTCGTCTCTATACTGACTGAACTATCCCGACTCCTTACAGAATTATGACCTTAGAATGTATAACCTTCACCAAGTGTCATTACACTAATAAGTATGGTCAGGACACCGATTATCCTGGGGGACATCCTTCGGTATGTTCCTTAGTCCGTCAAAGCAGCCTTCATCCAGCCATTCGACAGCATGTAGCCTGAATAACCTGCAGTAAATATTTAGTGGCCAAATCAAGAGGGACAAGACAGTCGGGTATGTAGAACGGCTGGAGAGATTAAGCAAAGTAAAAAGTAAAGCTACCCCTGTAACAGGCCATGAAGGCCCATAGGGTTGTGAGACGTCGAGGCTCCCACATTATCTAGACAGTCGGCTCAAAGATGGCGGTAAGGTTGTCAGCCTTACGCGCCGGCCGCTCTTAACTCCCCGGAAAATTATTCGAGAGATTAATAGTGTATGAAAATACAATGGGAAGAAATCAAGATATTAAGAAGTCACTATTAAAACTGAACATAAATACAGGGTGTCTGAGAATGTGAAGGAGTTCAGCTGGCTGAGAATAAGGTCCATTGCCGAGATGTCGAGAACACGAAATATTTTCGTTGAAGTATTATTAAAACGAATAGATGCTAGTCTGAAATGCTAGTGTCTAGGAAGTTCCTCTCGAAAACTGCACAGGAAATGCATACATTACTTAAGCGGCTTCAAGTTTCTGTTCATGAAACACGCCTGATCAGAAAACATGTCTTCGCCTCGCGTCTCGAGTTCAGTTGACTGAGCCATCAGACACAATCCCATTGTGCCGGGACACTGGCTGAAAACACTCATTCCACAGTTTCAGTGGCCCTCACGGGAAACATAGCTGTAGCTGTCTGTCGACTTGAATGATGGCGCGCATGCGTGTCTGTCTGACAGACAACCACACAACTTATGTTTATTATAAGCTTTCATGTTTTCACTGCGGTAAATGTTCAGATTGTGGTCTTTTGGTTTATAACCGTGTAGTACTGCAAGCGGATCAAAATATTTCGGAGGAACATGCTTCCTCCATCTTCAGGGCCGAATTTGATTTCTTCCAGTATTAACATTGATATCTTCTCCAAGTATAATTAGAATTATCAAGTCAAGGAGGATGAGGTGGACAAGACATGTAGCACGAATGGGGGAGATTAGGAATGCATATACGAGTAGGATATTGGTGGGATAGCCAGAAGGAAAGAGACCACTGGGAAGACCAAGGTGTAGATGGGTGAACAAGATTAAAACGGATCTTAGATAGATGTGATGGTATGGATTGGATTGATCTGGCTCAGGATATGTACAAGTGGGGTGCTCTTGTGAACACGGTAATGAACATTCGGGTTCCATAAAATTCTGAGAATTAACATGGACTTAGTGCGATTAGCGACTCCTCTGGAGTGAGCAATAAAACCATAGATTCCTGCTTAGATATGGGCCCGGTGCATGCATTTATTTGCTGGATTATCTGAGGCAACTCCGACTTTTGCCGCTTGCTGCCTAGGCAGCACCGGTTTGCGCACGGAAAAGTCTAAACATTAAAATGTGCGAAGCCGTACTTGTACCTGAAGATTGCTTTTCTGTAGTCCGGTACATGTGCACGAACCTTCTGCAGGAACCTTCCTACCAAATGACACGGTGTCACGTCTTCATTCCCGTCCTTCATTTGTAAAGAAGTAAAATTTATATTTTAAAATTTCTTCTGTATGAAAACTTTCAAGTATTTTAGAGCGCCAATGTACTTGGGCATTATTGATCCTGGGTTCACACCCCAGCTGCATCTGTAATGGTGATATAATAACGGGCCAGCTCTTCCCTATTCTCCTCCACCCTCCAACCCCCGCCCCCTCACCATCTCTAGAGAGGTAATTCGCCAGCAAATGAACTGCCGCTGAACTAGCTTTCGGGCATAGAGTTCAATTTCAGGTCAAATAATTTCCGTTACTGTGAATAAAAAGATGCAATTGGGGATCTCAGGAATCTCATTAAAATGGCATGTTTAATTAATAACACTGCCTTGTCGATGAATATGAGCGATCGCAAGGCATGTTTCTGGAGAACGTGTGAGCCTCTAATACCAAATGAAAGAGGTCTGAACTCTTCAGTTAGCCGTGCTAATTCGGCAACTTATGTGACACCTGTTTGAGACGAGTAGCCTAAACAAGATATTGCAGGCGTTATCCATCTCTTACTGCTGTTGTCCAGATGCTTGCGTGTCTGTCTATCTGTCTGTGTAAAGGGAGAGAGAAAGAGAGAGGGGGCAGTGGAATCGTGTGAAGAGAGACGCTAAATTTATCGCGAGGGGATCGCGGTTAGAAAATGTTCGGTTCTGAAGGCTCCCAGGAAGTGCCCGCTTGTCCTTGTTGTCAAGACAACTTGCACGGAAGGTACTGCGCTGGGAAGTGAAGAAAGCAGACCGAAGGGAAGCAGATTCTTTCGTGACATGAAGAAAGAAGTTGGTGTATGATTCTTGTGCAGTTCTGCCAGTCTTAATAAGAGAATTCTTTCTAATGCAGTAAAGACACTTTTCAATTAAGAAGAATGCCGTCTTCTGCGATGTGTCGCCGTGTATACACAGTAGAAACCGAAGTTTCGAAGGAACGTCGGTTCACACAGGATCTACACGGCGTCACATCCCAGAAGATGGCATTTTTCATAGCGTCGTGCAAACCTCAATTCTTACACGTTTCAATTAAATTTTCTCGCAATTTCTGTCTATTTCCTTTCGCGGACCTAACAGAGAGCATCCGAAGATGTGAAATTCATTTCGTGATCTGCCAATACGTACGGTAACCACTGCTGTTAAAGTGACGCATAGAGTTGCTGGATAAGATTCTGAATCTCATTCCCAGCATCTCTTTAATTACAATCATTAACTTATGTTGTTGCTCCTCTGAAGTTCTGGCTATTATACGTTGTGATACTGAGAAGGAAAGAGACGGCGCGCCGGCGCAGAAGGGGCCACTTCTGTTCGTGTCAAATGTGGATCGCATTATTCCTAAAATTTGTGGGACAACACCAAGGGCTCTAGGGAAATAACTTTCAGATGGAACAAAAACCTATAAAAAAAAACACACAGAGAGGAAGAGGCTGTGAACAATCCGGGCAAAGGAAGATCTGCTCACCTTCCGACGTACCTGAAGATTCTGCTTCAATGTCGCCGACTTCAAGTCCTCCTTAACGGCTGCAAAATCTCGAATAGCCCGGAATCAAGCAGAAAGGTAACGGCAAAAAGAGGTAATGTTGTCCCTGTGCTTGATTAATTGAGCATCACTGCCGGAATATGTATGAAAGAGTGGAGTTATAGCTCCACCATTCTTGACCTCGGTACTAGACAGGGGTGAGTAGTCAGCTTCACACCCCGGCCGCTTTACTCCCAGGGGAAAAAACCGCTATACTCATTGGATAAAAGGCCGAGTGGGACCCAGAGCCGATCTGAGCGCTGTGGAAACGCGAAAAATTCTTGCTTCTGCAGGGAATCGAACTCCGGCCGTCCAGCCCATAGTTCATCGCTATACCGACTGAGTTATCCCAGTCTCTTATTTGAAAACACTATCTATTGCACTAGAATTTCTTCTCGCATTTTATGTAACGTATTGTGGTTTTGAAAATACATTTCCGACGATAATACATGCAGTTCGTTGGATCTAAGGTTGTCACAGCGGTGCTTATGAGGAGTGTTGCCGTACATGTTGGAACGCCGTGTGGTTCGGAGAGAGCCCGACGTTTCGAAAGAAATATATCATCTCCATTTTCAGGGCCAGAGAATAAACTAAGCATGAAACCAGCAGAGACAGGCGGCGAGCTTAGGTACACGAAGCTTTTCGCCTGCTACTGCTGGTTTCTTGCTTTGTTAATTCTTCGATCCTGAAGATGGCGAGTATATGTTAATCCGAAACGTCTCTCCGAACTACACAGCATTATAACCCAGAAGGGCATATTCTTCGTATGCGAGTTTACTTAGATCAGGGATAAATTGGGCGAGGTGTGTTCTGTACACTATACGGAATAAATGAGAAATGCGCGCAAAATTTTGATGTGGAAAACTACAGATAAGAGGCAACTTGGAAGACCTAGCAAGCGTGACGTTAGAGTGCTGACCATCGGACTGTGACGGTAGGTTTGATAAGCGAATGTACGAGTATATTAATTAAATTGTAGTTATCTTTAGTGCCATGTTACGGTAGGTGTCTGTCAGCATCTGAGAACGGTAACTAACTTCGGAATCAATCACATTCACAAAGCAATGTCTTCGTACGAATCATTCTTCAGGGTTTACTCATGCGCCTACATTTCGACGGTGTTGGTTATGGCACTGATACAAGCTGGAACTGAAATCGGGACAGGACTGAGAAACTTCTGAAAGCTGTTACTCTCCTATCTCCCGGGCCCATTGTCTGCTCTCCATATACGAGACACGCTGCAGGCAATGAACAGAGCTAAACAAACTACGGAACGCTGTATACATGCACTCAGCCCAGAAGCTTTGTATTCTCGTCTGCTGTCTGAACACTACAAAACTATAATTTTGCCTGTGATTCTGTATGGGTGTGAAACTTTGTCTCTGACATTAAGAGAACATAGACTGAGGGTGTTTGAGAATAGGACGCTGAGGAGGATATTTGGAGATAAAGTGACGGGGAGATTTGAGAAAACTGCATAATGAGGAGCTTCATAACTTGTACTCTTCGCCAAGTATAATTAGAATGATGAAGTCAATGAGGATGAGATAGGCAGGGCATGTAGCACGAATAGGGGAGAAGATGAATGCATATAGGATATTGGTGGGAAAGCCAGAAGGAAAGGGACCACTAGGAAGACAAAGACGTAAGTGAGTGAATAATATTAAAATGGATCATAGAGAAATAGGTTGGGATGGTATGTACTGGATCGATCTGGCTCAGGATAGGGACCAGTGGACGTAATGAACCTTCGGGTTCCATAAAACGCTGGGAAGTTCTCGAGTAACTGCACAACTGGCGGCTTCTCAAGAAGGGCTCACCCCCATGACGTTAGGAGTTAGTTGACGTATTCAGAATATCACCGGTTTGAATCTTGGTGCGAGACCCGGAAATTTTGAGACTTTTCACCTCCGGCATACAAAGGTTTTGAACACTCGTCAGGCTTCCTCCAGTAACCTGCCGGTAAATGCACTTCTGCGTCGTATCTGAGAAGCACCGGTATCAAAGGAAAGTAGGCGATCATTTCTTCCCAGAAATTCTTGTTACAATGACAAATTCTAAACTTTCTGTAATACTGCATACTAATAAGAATTTTGCGGAGGGAAGAGGGACCTGTATTCCTACTGCGTCTTGTAGCTGCTGTGATCATTCTTATACGGACGCAGTTACTACGATGCAGTAGTCAAACTTTGCGCAGAATCAATGAAGAATTCATGTTAAATTCTTGGATATTCGGTCAACGTAGTACGAAGCTAAGGGTGCAGAGGCCTGAGCTTGTTCTTGAGAGGCAGAAAGAGATCTCTCTAGTGAGCCTAACAACCTGTGATAGCTTCCAAGGTGTACAGAAAATTCACGGCCCTTGAGAGACAGTGGGCGCCTGTGAAGAGAGTAAGGGAACGTGTGATAGTCGAGGGACGAGCTGCAGACATCATCAGATCTGCACAAGACCAAACCGTCGAAACTTCTGATCTAACTGACCGTTTGACGAAAGGCATGCGTTCATTCACAGCTGTTCGAGAGATCTTCCTGCTAGTCTTCCAAGTTGCCTAGCCTTACCGATTTAGAATTCATTCTGAAACAGTGAATTGTTTATATACTTGATGATATCCTTAGATGGGGGATCTGTCCGTTGCAATACATACTGTATCTAATACCGAAAAACGCGTACATCCATTCCTCTAACGGGATTCGAACCTGAGAATACAATCTTTGAGCAGTCCAAGATATTAGAACAGAAAACCGAGGGGCAAATATGAACTGCTAAAGAAAATTTTCTTTAAACAAAATGAACTTCCTATAATGGAAGAGATGACGAGTGAATAAAAACAAATCATAGCTCCAAAACCTAAAGGAAATACATCAACTACAAGACTGAGGCGTAGACTGGAGGATAATATTAAAATTGATATTCAACATATAGGGCGAAAGGGTGTGGGCTGTATTCATCTCGTTCAGTGGCGGCCTCTCGTGAAAGCGTCCATGAACGCGCTGGTTCCGTACAGGGTGCATAATTTCTTAAATGACTGAGCGACTATTAACTTCTCAAGAAGGACTCTCCTCCATGAAATCAGTCGTTAATGTTGTGGCACGACGCCTGAGAGGCGAAACTCTGGAACCAGAAGAGACGGCCGTTACTAGGCATGGCTCTACTGTCCTGTTTACCATATTTTACAATACACTACCACTCTCCCTTTCTGCCAACTTAGAGTGACAGATCAATACTCAGAAGTCGGACAGACAGAGCGGACAGAGCCCACTTTCAGCACATACTGCGTAGAGACAGAGGGTAAAGGGGGGTGAGCCGAAGTTATGGTGTAATTCTGTTAAATGCTCAGAGTGCAGCTCGAAGCAGGGACGGCAGGGACAGTTTCATTAATGTAGGGACCAAGGAAACATGAATACCCTGTGACTTAAACCTTGCTCTTCTGTCGTTACGCATGTCAGTTAGAAAGTACTTACGAACAGAAGCGGAAGATGGCAGCAGTGGAAGGTGTGCTTGGGTCTGTACCATAGCGTCCACCTTGTGTAAAAAAGAAAGGGGAAGTCCTATGTAGGATCTGAGATTCTCGCAGCGGTGGTTATGAAGTGTTCTGTCTCATGGGATATGGTCCTGTTGAAAGTTAAATGATGTTTCGGAGGAAATGTCGCCTCAGTTTTCAGGGTTGAAGAATAAGCCAGGCAGGTAGCAAACACAACATGCTTTCACGTTGGTTTCTTGCTTGGTTTAGTCTTCCAGCCTGAAGATTGACACATTTCCTCCGAAACATGATTTGACTTTCAACGGATCATACGGCGTTATATTCCCGGAGACAGACCTCTTTACAATACCTCAAGTGTTTAATTTTCATTTGGGCCTATGTGTGAGCGTGTTTTCCGAAACATTAGTTTAGTCCCTGCTCTGCCAGTTGGGTCCGCGATCCTGCAGATGGGGTAATGCGGGTCACGCCATTGCACACAGAAGAGCAAATATGAATAATAAAACTAACTCCTTTCTGAATGATTGGCTGAGTGACTGAGATTTTTGGTTCTCCAGACGGTGAGAATCAACATGACGGTATATGTGTACCAAACTGTACTGCGTCACATCCCAGAAGACCATAATCTCTGTCTCAGTGGCTCAGTGTCTTTCTGAAGCAGTTATTAATTAATTCCATCATTAATGGAACCAAAGTTCATCTCCGTATTCAAAACGCCCCACCATTTAACCCTATCCACAGCCAGTTCAATCCAGTTCACATTTGCACACCTTATTTGTCTGATGGCCACTTTAATATTATATTTCCACGTACGTCTGGATCTTCCAAGTGGTCTCTTTCCGTATGTTTTTCAGCCAAAATTAATTCGTATTTCTCGCGTTCCCCATATGCAGTACCTACTCTGTCCAACCGGTTGTTATTGATTTTTCATCCTAACTGCATTATGCAGAGTAAAACCCCCTCACTCTATATTTATTCTAGGTCTCGCAACCCCCTTCATCGAAATGGCTGACTAAAGGGCAACGCATCCGGTTCGTATTAATTGAAATTTTCGCGCAATTTTTGTCAGTTCCTTCAGGTGAGTGCCGAGAAAATATTGTATCCCTTCACGACTAATTTGTGACCTGGGGTAGCGTAGTCGGTATAGCGACTGCCTACGGATTGGACGACCGAGGGGTCGGAGTTCGAGTCCCGGTAGGGTCAGAATTTTCTCTTCTCATATCGTCCAGACCGGTTCTAGGGCCCATTCAGCCTCCTATCCAATTGGTACCGCGGGCTCTTTCTCTGGGTATAAAGCGACCGGGGCGTGAAGCTGACCACTAACCTCCAGCTAGTGCCGAGGTCAAGAAAACGTGCATCTATACATCCACTCCCGCATACGCCTTCTTGGCGTAGTGCTTCATTAGTTTAGCACAGGGACAATTTTAACTTTTGCCTAATTTAGTTCACTGCACGTAAATATACTCACACATCTTTCGACGCTAAATAACCTCTACAGCTGATACACTGTTGGTAAACGACCAACGAACAGTTTGTATTCCTCATGAACAACACAAATGCTCTGAAGCGAATTCTCCCTATTTTATCTGTTCAAACCCCCACCAAAACTTGTGACATCACTGATTTGTATCGACCTCACAACGATGACGTCATGCAGAAATGTAAGCATTGAGACCATTCATTTGGCTTCCCATGAAGTTGTTGTTGTTGTTGTTGTTATTATTATTATCATCTCTTGTCACAGGTTTATTTCCTGGTATTCCTTTTCTTGAACCAGTGATGCACCTCACCACTCAGGCTTCAAGCTTCGCACTGTAGCACTTTCCGTAGTATGTGTGATGTTCCCAGGATAGCTGTTTTTTGCAGTGAATCTATGGAGTGCTTACCAGGAATTAGTTCCAAATATTTTCTCAACCCTCTCGTGACTGTACCCGTGGCTCCAATAATTACTGGTATCACAAAACATTTCATGTTCCACATTCGCTGAATTTCGATGCTTAAATTTTTATATTTTAAGCCCTTCTCTGCTTCTTTTTGTACTACATACCTGTCCGATGGTACTGATGCATCTATAAGTATACAAGTTTTCTTTTGCTTGTTTTTAATTATTATGTCTGGCCTGTTTGCCAGAACCTCTCTGTCTGCTTGTACGCCTTGGTTCCATAACACCGTTATATCCTCATGTTCACACACTGACTTAGGCACGTGTGAGTACCAGTTGTCTGGTACTTCAATTCCAAATTCTTTACATACTGAGTAATGTAAATGCATGCAAACTTTATGATGCCTTACTATATGTTCGTTCTTGGCCAAAACGGGACATCCTGATGTTAAATGGTGTATAATTTCTTCGTATTCTTTACACAGTCGACGTTTACTTCCGATCTCTTCTTTCAATATTTCTCTCTTAAAATAGTTTGTACCGATTGCTTGGTCCTGAGCTGCTACGATTAAGCTTTCTGTTTCCCCTTTAATGCCTCCAAATTTCAACCATCGATAGGTCTGTTCCTTATCCACCAGAGTGTCATCTAAGCTGCGTGGGTATTGTCCGTGCATTCT
>NW_019730108.1:1279423-1279821 GCF_002891405.2 Cryptotermes secundus
ATCTTTTGTTCCTTCTATATATTCCGCTAGGTTTGTGGTTTCTGCCACGTAAGCCGCCTCTATCTGTATCACTATTATTATTATTATTATTTGTTTAAACTGCTAATATTCTGTGTTACGTAGTTCTTAGTTATCTTGTGCTTGTTACCACTCCTCATCTTCGTTTGTTTGTTTACCTTCTGTATTATTGTGGTGTTTCCTCCAGTGCTTGCCTGTAATTTCTCGTTATGCAGTGCTTGTCCATAATGTGATTACCTGTATCTACACTTTGACGTGTCTGTAATTGGCCTTGTAGCTGTTGACTCGTCATATAAATAATAAAACACTGAACTGAATTATTATTATTATTATTATTATTATTATTATTATTACTTTGTTAGTTTGTTTCCTTCTCCGCA
>NW_019730108.1:1279867-1415226 GCF_002891405.2 Cryptotermes secundus
GTCGAATCCAAAACTCTGAGTGCAAACTCAGGATCTGTGCTGTGATTTCACTCGGAATCTCTTGTGATACTCGAGACACTCGTGATACTGAACAGTCGCCGGAGCTACACTCTCTTATACATATAGCCAGCGTTCGGGCGGGATAGGGAATACCTTATCGAAGAGTTAGTTTCATCTGTTGCTTAGGAAATGCTAGCACAGAACACCTTGTAGAAGTGTTTGGTTTCATCCGTTGTTACGCAACGGAACCTCTTATCCTCTCATCTCCGGGGAAACGCGTTTGTTGTTTCGGCAATTCCTATGCAACGGCCCACTGTTATTGCGTTTCCATGGAAGTATACTTCCCGGTTTCATCCGTTGTTACGCAACGGAACCTCTTATCCTTTAATCTCCGGGGAAACGCGTTTGTTGTTTCGGCAATTCCTATGCAAATGTTATTGCGTTTCCATGGAAGTATACTTTCCGGATTCACGCGTGGCCGGGTACAGCTAGTAGGTATATAAAAACGCGCGGATTCGAATGCAACGTTGTGTCAAAATTTCGAAGCAATCGGCGAAGAACTTTCGGAGATTTTCGAGGGCTAACAAACGAACATTTACATTTTTATTTATATAGATTATTATTATTTTACTGTAATTGGGTGTTCACCCGGTGACAGTAGAACTTAAGGATAATCTATAGCATAAGGGAACAATACAAAACAAAATACAGTACAGTAAGCAAACAAGGTACACACAGTGCAAATCCAAACATATAAAGTTATAAAAGGGCATGTGCTTGTGTTTCACTGCACTCGAACAAGGACACCTCACTCCGAAATATCTGTCCGCGTGAAAACAAGTTTAAATGATGTAACCGTGTAAATGACTTCACGCACTAACGTGATATTTACTGGTATCCCTCAAGCTCGGACTTCAACCGTTACATCATGGTTACAAAGTTGCTAGATTTCTGCTTTCAATATAAGCCCCTACATGGAATCAGAATCGCCACATAGGGGATTTTTCTTCCGTAAGGTTGCCTACGCAAAGTGTGCCGCAGTTCAAGACATTATAATAACATTATAAGCAGGTGAATAACACATAATCTAATTAGCTATATGGTTTGCTCTTCTGCTATGTCAATGTTAAACACATGCAGTGTTTCAGTTCACTTAAAATTCCACTTGTCCTTACCTCTCCTTTTGATTTTCTTCGCAGGTCTGTCGATAGAATGTTACCAGTGCAACTCGGCGTACGATCCGAGGTGTGGCGACCCATTTGATAGCTATTCACTGGGACAGGTCAACTGCAGTATGAAACCTCCACTGGAACACCTAACACAATTAAAAGCCACTATGTGCCGCAAGATAATCCAGAAAGGTAAGTCCTGCGACTTCCTCTTAGAACAACTTCGATCACTCGCACTCTTATTTCAAGAATATCGATACCACTGAACCAACAAACAACAACTGGAATAGGTAGGGAAACGGTTATCATTCTTCATATGTCAATAATCGAATCGGAAATAATAAGCTTGGCGTTTCGATTGTCGTTTAATTATGTCGTGGTACTACTTGAAAAGTATTTTATTTTTGGTACCAGGCGTTAAAATTACATGTTACTTCTGAATTAGGAGCAACGTAACAGAACGTTTGAGACAGAAGCAGGTAATTTATGAACGAATCATTCTAAAACAAATCTTGAAATGAAGGTGTCCTCCAGTACCTTTCATAATCAATGGTTTTTTTATCAATTAAATCATACCCTCTATTATAATTTTAATGAGTCAAGACGTGTAGGTCGGAGTATAGATAAGTCATGTTCTGACATCTTTGTCATAAATTTTTGCACTTGGCAGTTTATTACTGTGAATTCATTCTAAAAGAAACGTCTAGTGAATCATATCAAATTGCATCGTTCCGTGATCCAGATGATAGGTCTCTTTTTCCGGTGATAAGGCCGCTGAAGAATAAAATTCACGACTCATCTCTAACACCGTTGCATGGAGCGTATACCTCCAAGTTTGAATGACGCGGTGGTTGGGTACAAGTGCATCTTCACTTATGCTTACAGTTATGCTGCTCATGTTGCCTGAATGTGAAGATCCTACACGAAAACCTTCCGGAAAGGTGTCTTTTCCAAGTAACTAGAAGAATAAGTACAGGGAGTTTTTTAAACTTTGTTGACCGGTTCACGGCTCTGCGCTTCACGGCGAAACGGTGCGTCTTTTGCTGCGAGGTGCATACGAATTTTGCGGTTGAATCAGCATGACTGGTGGCCAATAACTTTTCGAATGAAGAAAAGTAATTAACTTGTGGACCGATTGACGGTATTATGTTTCACGGCGAACAGTGGGATTCATTCATGGGAGTTTCTTTATGATTTGTCAGCAGTAGACAGCAATTATCAGCTCCATTAGCCATTTGTTCTCAGTTACAGTTGATGAGCAGTGTGGTACGCAACAGTGAGGCATACTTTAGAGCACAGCGTATTTCTGCATGGCACCTACGTGAAATACTGATCTGCTAGAAAGTGTCGGAGAAAATTTCGTGATGAAAGAGTTCCCAGCAGACAAACAATTCAAAATTCTGTGAATAAACTTAAAGCAACGGGGCTCTTAATAGGCAAGATACAAAAACATAAGCGCCGAGTGCTTACCGAGAAGTTAAGATGACATAGGAGCCAGACTTGAACATACACCAAGAAAATCGCTGAAACGTCTAACTCAAGGGACTGGAGTGTCAAAGTCTAGTGCAAGAAGGGCAACACACCTGCTGAAGCTTAGACCCTATAAAACAACAGTAATCCACGTCTTGCAGTCGCGCGATCCAGTTAGCAGGGTTAATTTCTGCAGCTGGTTTCTACAGTCTTTCGTCGCAGGTGAGATCAATCTGCAATTGGCATTCTTTTCTGATGAAGCGTGGTTTCACTTGCAGGGATACATAAATACGCAAAATAGTCGCTACTGGAGTTCACAGGATCCACATCTAACCCATGAGGTCCCGATCCATCCAGTGAAAGTTGGTGTCTGGTGTGCTGTAAGTGCAAGAAGGATTGTTATACCTGTGGGGGTTTTTTTTTTACGAAACAATTAATTGCGAAAGATATTGAGGTGTCATTCTCGGGTAATTCTTTCCAGAGTTAACAGAAGAAGAAGAACTCTATGATTGATTTCAGTAAGAATCAGCTACTGCCCACACTGCATGTATATCAATGCAGGCTTTGCCCGATGTCTTCGGGAACACATTTATCAGCAGTGATATTTGGCCACCACGTTCAAGTTGTGATTTTTTTTCTTCTGGGGTTCTTTGAAGGACAAAGTTTACAGCAGTAACTAAAAGAAATATTTTTAGAGGAATTGCAAATATTCCTGCAGAACAGCTTCGAAGGGTAAATCAGAACCTCTTCTGCCGGTGGGAGGAATGTCTACATGTGGAGGGACAGCATTTTCAACACCTCCCGCCATCTGTGAACAAAGATAAGATCTCCCCTTCATTCCGAACTTTATCGGCTGTCAGACATGTTGGTTCATTGGCAAAATTTGTATAAGCCTAGCAGCAAGCGACGCACCGGCCACCGTGAAGCGCAGAGCCGTGGAACCGGTCAACAAAGTAAAAATCCTTCCTGTGCTATTAATTTAAAATACGGAATTTCTCTTAGAAGAAGTATCAAACATGGGACTGTAGACTCTAAATGACCCCCATACATTGTAGAGCCCGCGGGAAGGTTCGAACGATGCAGATTATGCCAAAGGTCCTGCTGTCTGTCTACATGTCCAGTTGGACACGCTCGCTTCTCTCTTGCCTGCATAGAATAGGGCGACATTGGCTGTGCTTGGCATGAAGCCATAATCGATAGGTTCCTTGCTGCCGAGACAAGAGTTCCAGCGCCTCACCAACTATCAGTATCGCTCAGGAGAGTGCCTCAAACTGAATTCTTTCAGTGCGACATTCACAATAAAGCAGCAATAATACAGATGTCTGATTGTATGTCACTTAAGTCATTGTCAGACTGTAAGCCCCCCCCCCCCTCTTCCGCGCCCACTCCTTGCTCAGTACATTCCTACAAAAGGTTCACTCCAAAACTATAGAAAGAGACATGTATCTGAATTCTCTCGCATCTTTAACATTTGCACTTAGAATTTACGCGTATTTTTTTATTGCTAGTGGGGTGGGACTAAGTCCCTTGTACTGCGGCCACTTCTGGCCTATTGTACCAGCCCCAGATGATAGGTGAGGGTGATTGTGGAGCAGTTGGTAGAATTAAGATTGGCAGGGGAAACCGAAGTACTCGGAGAAAACCTGCCTCAGCGCCACTTTGTCCACCACAAATCCCACTTGGCCAGACCCCGGGATCGAACCCGGACCGCCGCGATGGGAAGCCAGCGACTAACCGCTTGAGCTATGACGCGTAGACTACTGTTAGTCGAAATATAGGGAAAGGGAGAACGACAATCACGGATTAAGTAATTCCTGTAGATAATCGACTATTTCGAATCGACCGCCTTAGTGATTTTGCGAGATTGTTCTCATTCTTCGTACTCGATTTAAATATGTCGAGAATTGATGGAAAGGTCACAGAACTATATTCACAATACAGAGAATGATGTAAATTTCACCATTTATTAATCATGATTTATAAATAAAATATATTCTCGGAAGTGTATGTTCCCATAAATTGGAAGATTTATATGACAGCTGAAGCCCTTTTTTTACACAACTTGTACTCAGCTGAACTTTTTATTTACTTCTTTAACCCCAAATATCCGATCTTTTCTGTCCTTGACATTTCACCTGAATATATAAACATGCACATAACAAAATCTAGTTCTGTCAGTTACAAGACGTCTAGAAGTGAAGCATGAACACAAAATACGTCACTCCAGTGAACTAATCAGCTTCCTTTTTAAAAGTGGTCTACTTAGTCGATGGTTTAAGTACACAATGTATTCAAATATGTTTTGTTGATTCATGTCAGTCACTAATTTGGAGGGTTTGGGGGAGGTGGGGACTGTGAGCTTAACATTCATTCCCCTTAAGATAGCTGGGACAAATGAAACCTGCAAAATCTAATTACATAACAACGATTCTGTGAAAAAAAGGAACAACTTTTGATAGTGAATCTATTTAATATAACATCAGCTAATTTTATTTTCAACTCCCTCCCACAATAATACATTAAATACACTGCTTCCCTGCCTGCAACTTATTTTCTTCCTGGTAACTGACTTTTAGCTTCTGTTTAGAAAATAGCGTGATGATTATGAACAAAGAGCAGAGATAAAATGTTCTCAGGAAGTTTTAAAAATTTGGATCACACATTAAATCACAAAATGAGGCCAATTATACCACTGTTGCATAAGATAATATCATCATCAGTAATCTGTCAGACAACAGGTCCACAGTCTCTTCCAAAACAATTCCTCCACTTAATGCGATCTAGAGCTTTCTCCAGATAATATAAGAAAATAAAATTTATATCTCATCCTAACTATTCAAACCTACACTATCCTCTTACCTGACACTGAATTAATATTATTAAATAAAAATGCTTATTTAATTGTCCCCACTGTATCCAACTAATTCTGCAACTGCACCAATCACTGAGACTTTAAAAATGGTTAAGAATATAACAGCCCCAAGGCTATTACTGATGTGTTAAATCATGAAATTGGAAAGGAGTGGCTGTGAATGAGGTCCACTTCTGAAGGTCAGTTATATATGTGCCATATTTAAAAAAGGTGGTAAATATGGGGATAGAATTGTATAGTAAGGTGCCAAACAAAATAAAAAACTCGGCAGGTTTTTCAGCTTTAAAAAAAAGACTTCAAATCATTTTTATTGAAACATTCTTTTTATATGATAAATGAATTTGTTAGTTTTAATAAAAAAGTGGATGTTGCAAGTACTTATGTTTGGATGTCATAGCCATTCATGAGCTGTATATAGTAGTTTGTATATTTCTTGGAATGTTGTATTTAGATATTGCTTATTATTGTAACAAATGTTGGTAGTATGCTTGTAACTTTGTAGATTTATTTTGTTAACTTGTATTACAGAATGACATGTCCAAGTGTTACTATGTAGCAAAACAGATGAAATAAAACACAATACAATACAATCATTTGTAACACACAAAAAATCATAATACTTCAAGTAAAGATGCCCCAGACTTTCTGAGACAGTCCAGAATATGATTGAAGAATTATGATGTCCTGAAAAAATACTTTTGGAATTGCCTCTTGTCATGGATTTTTATACAGATAAATGTTAAGTTATAGCAATATTAGAATTTTTTCCTATTGTAAAGTTAATTCCACTCCTCTAAATACAATACTAACACTAGGAAAATGTAAATTCTTGAGACTTCAGTTATAGTAAGGAACATGATATCCTGCATGAATTTCCACAATTTCTGGAGGAATATTGTGGTGTTGTCACCCTTAATGCAATGAGTATTTGGATCAAATTCCTTTTCTGGACCATCCACAAAATCCACAATTGAATCCTCAATAGAACTGAAGAGAAATGCTGATAACATTCTACTGCATCCACAATTTATGATTAAAAATATTAACTTGATAAATTGGATCCTGTCATATACATAGTATTTAATTACTTATGTTACAACCATCAACACAACAAACAATATCCCAACATTGTTTGTTGTGTCAAGGTTTGTAACATAATTAAATATTAAAAATATTGTTGGGAGTTCTGACAAGATTCAAAAATGCATCTTCAAATGTCATTCGAAGGAAGAAAAAAATCTGGAAAACCTTCGAAGGAATGGAAAGATTCCCTTTCATCATATCCACAGAGGGCCTCAGCAGGCATTAGCAAAATAGAATGATGGAGATGAAAGACAATTCTGATTGTAACTTTATGACATACATCATTACAATAACCCTATATTCTAGGTAAATATTATGCCAGCTAATTAACATCTTAAGCAAAATTTTAGTGA
The DNA here is from genome assembly GCF_002891405.2 of Cryptotermes secundus. Classification (NCBI taxonomy): domain Eukaryota; kingdom Metazoa; phylum Arthropoda; class Insecta; order Blattodea; family Kalotermitidae; genus Cryptotermes; species Cryptotermes secundus. The sequence goes on from NW_019730108.1 coordinate 1,286,815, forward strand.
TTACTGTACAGAGTGCTAGTACTTCTCACAGATCTGAATGGTATATGTAATATGCATGCGTTTATGTTACAGTAAATGGTAAGATTCGAGTTGTTCGAGGTTGTGGATATGTGAGTGACATTTCATCACGATCATGCATCCAGCGATCAGGCACCCACGATGTTCAAGTGCAGTACTGTTCCTGCAAAGGTGATCTCTGCAACACAGGTGCGAGACAGCTGCCCATTTCAAACAGTCACCACATCCTACTAGCAGTCACATGCCTTGCAACCACCTCACTACTCAGGAAACTGGCTGACATTTTATAACAACAGTAATGCCCAACTATTGCAATAATGAAAAACTTGACTACTCAAGTCCTACAGCAGAAATAAGTTTTGAGGGAAGTAACAAAATAAAACAACAGTAGGATAATTAAAGGCAATGATCTGAAAATTACCCTGTTCCCACGTAAATCAAGACAGAAAAAAAAATCTTAAAATTACTAAAAAAGATACAAAAAGGTTAAACACAATAGGGGGAATATGAAACAGTTACAATACAAAAAAACAGTAGCTCTTATGCATACTATATGATTCCAATAAAATTTCTCTTATCACACCATTCAATAAAAGAAAGACAGAAAATTAATTCTGTTTCTTTATTTTTTAACTAGTGTAGTTTTGGGTCATGAAAATATCACAAATTTATAATAAGCCTAATAAAGAAAGTGTGCTATAGGTTATTGTCACATTATAATATTATAATAATGAAAATTAAAAAAAATAAAACAAGTAGGACTAAACGTTTAAGTTTAGTCAGTTGTTTAGTGGATGATGATCATAATGGCTATTATGTGTAATGTGGATCATGTTGTCCCATGTTGGGTTCTCTCTGTGTTCCAGTGGGTTAGCTAACTTTCATTTTTAAAGAATTTCCATCAAAATGCTGTCTTTGGATTTATTCGGTTTGGATCAAATATATAGTCACTTCATAATGGTCTGTAAGTCTTATGTAAATATTTAAATTTCTATATAAAAAAATTAAATTTTTCTCTGTGAATTACTGGTATTGAAACAAAATTTATGGTTTGTGAATGCTTAATTCATTATAATATTAAATAAAGTGGAGTATCAGTCGCAGCAAGAACTTCAATTAAATATAAACAAAAATTAAAAACTATTAATGAATACAAGTCTTCTACTGAGGTCCCAGTCCTCTCATTTTCCAGGTACCAATAATCTGGTTGCAGTTAATCCTATAGCATAGTATAATGCATTATATCAGAGCTGAAATTCAGCAGTATTCAGTATATTCTTGTGTATAAAAGGTAATGCATAGTTAAATTTTGAAATTTGTGAACTGATGCATAAAGCAGAGCTTTTATTAATGAGGTATTATTTCCATTCTTCATTAAAAATGTTAGAAGTGAGAATGAATTTTATCGGTCTGGAAAATAGTTTCATAAACAAGACACGTAACAGAATTGTATGTCATACACATAATGTCTTGTGGCATTGGTGTGATATTTGTTTATTGATGTTAAACTTCAGATATTTTTTTCTTTCTTTTTTATTTATAGAACATATTCCACATCCTACAGTCGCTGGACTAACTTTGGATCCAGAGAGTGCAATATAATGTAATATAAAATAGGCCTACTGTTTAAAATAGTTTCTGCATAATATGACATTAAAAGGCATGAAAGTACATGAGAAAAGGAGGGCACATGAGCAGTTCCAAGGAAAGTTCAAACCTACTGTGTATTTTAAAATAATAAACACACACTGGACAGTGCAGTTGTTTGGTACTGGAGGAAAACAATGATGTTCTTTTGAAGTGTAAAAATATCTGATTACAGAGTAAATGTAAAGGGAAAACAGAACATGTTCCACTCTAATTGAAGTATTCATTTCAATAATTTCAATATAGTTTGCATAACTACTTAACATTATCTACTGTGGTGCCTTTCATCCACTGCCTGGTTTAAAATGATAGTCTTCAAATAAATTCTTATTTATGATAAATTTAAATTATATAGAGCCTTCAGTGCATAACCATAAAATGAACCTTTTATCACAAATGACTGTGAGAATAAATGATTTTCAAAACATGAACTTCAAGCATGGTGTAACACAGAGAGACCCCATAACATAAGCGATCCTAAATAAAGTGTGTTATGAAATTAATGCTGAATGGTATGGAATGTATACCTGGACACAAAGCAATTGACATAGGAGAGATCTACAAAGAACTTCTTACACATTTTTGTGTTTGCTAACACAGTAAAATCTCATATCTCAAGTGAAAACGTAATTAATTACAGCAAACTTCATATCTCACCGAAGGGTTGGGACAAAGGGAATATATGGGATAACTGGCTGGATGACCAAAGGAATATAGAAGGATTATGGATAAATGCTTCTACTAGATATGATACTTTGGTTTGAAATTTAAACATTAGGGACAAATTAGTCCATCCATCCATGCAATGTTAAATACAACGGCCAGCACTTCTCAAACTATTAATACTATTTTAAAGAAATACTTGTAATATGTAATGTGTAGGCACCTGCTATATATATAGATACAGCAGCATCACAGTTGTAGTTACACTAACATAGACCAATACAAAATGGACATGCCATAAACATTTTAAAATTCTGACACTTGAAATATTAGGGGTCTACAAATAATATGCTTTGAGTACAAGAAGAAAAAACACATAATTAAATCATGCCTATTTAGAAGCAAGGAGAAATATTAACATATGCAACTATTTCACTAGGACAACTAAAGAAATACACTAGTGTTCAAAAGAAAAAATATACATAAAAACCAAAGTGGAAAGATTAGCCAGTAATAGTATTTTACTTATAGTGTCATTCTTTTTTAAAACAAATTCTCATTTTAAAATAACTCATATTCCATTAGTACATAAGCTCTGTATTTATTATCACATTTTATCATTACAAATGCAAAGCCTCGACTTTAGTGATTAATAAAAATCAGGTATCTTCTTGTAACTATTACCAATTTGTTTAAAAACTAAGAAAGGGGTGGGTTGTTGATTCTATTGTTGATGTAGAAGCTACTTAATTTTCTTTAATTTTAACATATACATTTCTTTCCTTCCTGACTTAATGCTGAGGAATAAATAATTGTTTTTCACAAATCAACGACCTTCAGACAAGAACTGCCATCATCTCTCTCCATATTGTCACCTTTTATTCCTTTTGTCAATCACTGTTTTGAGTGTTATTTTGTATAAACCTAACTCATGTCTTTTTTCCTTATTATATATAACATATTATTTCTGAATCTCTCTAATTCTGTACTTAACCTTAATTTTAAAGATCACTTCATATTTTAAACTCCATTTGTGATGTAAATATGTTATAAATAGTTGTTGGTTATATGCATTTTCAAGTTGTAAAAACAATTATGTTATATTTATAAACAACACAACAGATGAACTTATTCAAGGACAAATAATAGCTACCAAGATCAGTGTTAATTACTCATATATATGAAAATCAGCTTTTCACAATGCACAGGCTATGTGCTTGCAAAATTTGATTACAACTGAAATAAAAGAATTACATAACTTATACAGAATAACTTCATTACTGGGGTTGGTGGGGTTTGGAAGGTTATTATTTGTGTGTGCGCATGTGTGCGAACACACGTGGTTCTGTGTGTGTGCAATTTTTAAGAAGTTAAGATATAAGAAGACTCAAACATATGGTAAACCATGTGGTAATCTTTGAATACAGTGAATTTATTTTGATGTCGGAAGCATAGATGTTTCTGTATTTTAGGCTGCATCTACAGCAAGAGCAGATATATCTTTCAAAATCCTAATCAATAATTAGAATGAGATGGTTTAGTTGGCTTTGATATACTACATATTCTATTAAAAGTTCAATAAATTTTTAATTTTCATTACACATTGTGAAATATATATATATGGGCACAGGGATCTATATGTTAGTGATAAAACCCCAAAGAATCTCTGACATTTGGAATTTCACTTCTAATACATTTTTATTTTACTCATGGAGCTGAGCCCTTCTGGAGGAGCCGCCAATTCTGCAGCTACTCAAGAAAATCCCATCATTTTATGGAACCCGAAAGTTCATTACCGTGTTCACAAGAGCCCCCCACTGGTCCTATCCTGAGCCAGATCAATCCAATCCATAACATCCCATCCTGTCTCTCTAAGATCAATTTTAATATTGTCCACCCACGTATGCCTTAGTCTTCCCAGTGGTCTCTTTCCTTCTGGCTTTCCCACCAATATCCTACACACATTCCTCATCTTCCCCATTTGTGCTACATGCCCTGCCCACCTCATCCTCCATGACTTGATCATTCTAATTGTACTTGTTGAGGAGTACAAATTATGAAGCTCCTCATTATGCAGTTTTCTCCAGCCTCCTGTCATTTCATCTCTCTTCGGTCCAAATATTCTCCTCAACATCCTGTTCTCAAACACCCTCAGTCTATATTCCTCCCTTAATGTCAAAGACCAAGTTTCACACCCATACAGAACTACAGGCAGAATTATAGTTTTGTACATTCTAGTTTTTATGTTTTTGGACAGCAGACTTCTAATACATAGATTTGTGTAACCTGTCAGAGGCAAAATATGTAAAAAAAATATATAATTTACCTTGTCTAATTTGAGTGCTGTTCACAAAAGAAGACAATTTTACATGGACATAATCAAATTCCTCTCTGCTAAACTGAGATTTTTTACAAGTGTAATATTTAAATTGTCACACTTCATTAAAATGATGTCATATGAATCTGTATGAAAAAATAGGCAACTTTAATGTCAAAACTTACAAGCAGTCCTCTATTAAGTTTTAAAGAAGAATCTGCACTGTCAAATTTTCTTTTAAATTTTACATTACATTAATAATTATCTCTGCTCCATCCATTTAGACCTATGTACTTTGTTTAACCACATCTGTAAACGTGATGAAACATGAGACAATACTGCTACATTATGTGGAGGTAAATCATGCAGTATCTGGTTCTGAATTTATTCAGATGAAGTTTCTGCCAAATATTCTTTTGGAACTTTTACATTTCAGTGTTTTTCCTTTTTTAGTAAAAATTTTTATGATTGCCACCATGTTTCATGAAAATGCAATATTATTTTATTAACAACTAAAATTACATTAAATGCTCTCTTGAACATATTTCATACCAATATTCAATATGTACATGAATTTGAATTTATTTACATTACATAAATACATGTACAGGTTGACATCATAGGATGTGGAACAAGTCAAGTACAAATACATAATGATTGTTTTATAATAGATTCTTCATTGTGTGAATATGTTCATAAGCTTTAAGCAGCATTATAATTGTCTCCAAAATTGTCATATTTAGCATTACACCCCTGCCACCAAATTGTACTATTCAATTTCTCTGTGTTGCTGTCATTAAACTTGTGAAATTTCACTTATTTTTTAATGATATCAATTTTATAACAGCCATGTTATGTTTGAAAAGATAGAATCTGTGAATGTCAGTAGCAGTATGTCAGTACACACTGCCATTTATAATTACTGTAATTAATGGCCATCATTTGGCTAGATATTAGTTAGCATGGTAGTGTAATATGCCTGCTAGAAAACATCATTGTAATATATTCACTTCTTAAGTACTGCCAACATCATCAACACTACCCATATCACCATCACAATTATTCTGACCTCTTCATTATAAAATATTCCTGTTATTGTACTTTTGTCATAACCACATCACCCTTGTGTAACTGGTCCCTCTTCTGCTTTTTAATGGAATTTACAGTTTTCAATATTTTGGCATTCAAGGTTTCAAATTTAGTAAAGTTTGCAAAATTCTGAACTCTCTTGTAGGAACACGCTGTAAACATTTAGAGAGAACTGCAAATTAAATCAGAATTTAAAAAAATATATAAATGAGTAGTAGGTAAACAAGATTTTCTAAGAGTATTAGAAAATATTGCAGTATGTGATATATTTCTTAAGGGTCAGTCTTCAAAGTTTATTACAAACTTACAGTTGATACATATGTTACCACCATTTCACACATGGAATATATAATTCTTTTTATACTTTATATTTAAAGAGAATGAGTACCTTTTTCAATCTTCCCTAGATTGAATCTTGTAAGAGTTTTACCATCAGAAGAATTAACTTTAATACATGGCATTTATATCTGAGATATTGAAAAACTTAGCCTGCACAACAGTTCAAAGTTAATGTAAAGATAATTTGACTGCTTGAATGCAGACCAAAAGATATCTGTATTGTCCAGTATTTCTTATGGATTCTGTAAGTAAAAGAACATTCTTTCTTGTGCTGACTGAGTCATTTTTATCTCTTTCCAGTATTCTCCAAAGTAGCCATATTTATTCGTGTTAAATGCAGTAAGATGGAGCAACAGTAAATAGCATGTCCAGGTCATAAATAAAAAGACTCAGAAATGTACCTTACTGAATAAGTTGATTTTCTAATATATGTTGTATAGAGGCATGTGACAGCAGGTTTTACTATGTGTATTACAATAGCCATATATGCAGACAAGAACAGAAAAGTAATATTAATATTTTAAAATCTTGCCACATACTTCCAGCTATCAAATTACTTCCTCACATCAATGAATTCAGAGGATGCAAAACAGAATTTTGTTAGCCTTGCTCCTGATTCAAAATTCTTTCAGAGAAGAAATTATGAATGAACCATTCAAAAGTACTTATGATTTACAGAATAGAAAGCATTTGTGATATTCATAATGTTAATATGTTGTAGGCCTGTTGTGTTGTTGATAGACAGGGGTAGTTTAAATACAAAATTAAGCATCGTCATAGAATGGATTATAGAATCTACTAGTTATCTTGAAAATACACACTCCTGGAAGAGAGGAAATAACCAGATTATTCTGTTATGTTGGGATTTTGGACTTTATCCATCGTCCTGGTTTTTAAGATAACAAATAAAAACACGACATTTCGGAAACTGGATCTGTTTCCGTCCTCAGGTGAAGGAATCACTGGTCCAGTGATTGAGGCTAGCTCTTTCTAAGGGACCCAACTGAATAGGCGTTTTCCTTCACCTGAGGACGGAAACAGATCCAGTTTCCGAAACGTCGTGTTTTTTGTTATCTTAAAAACCAGGACGATGGATAAAGTCCAAAATCCCAACATATCAGTGTGTTATACACCATCGTCAGAATCCTATAGTAACTACTTAGATTATTCTGTGTTTCACGTATTGTTTCTTCCTCCAAAAATTCATTGTTGTTACCTTCTTCTTGGTCTTTCAGTACCCAATTTTCCTGTTTGCATACTGAGGTCAAACTATATTCAGTGATCTCTTCTTAACTTCTTACGCTTAATCTCTTTACAATTTGTGTTATATATCTTCGCATTTCCCTCCATTCTTCTTAGGAACCAAATTGTTTCTACCTAAAATAAACAGAGCTCTACTTGTAAAATCTGAGGTTCTCACAGCTCTGGTTATGAAGAGTTCTAGCTTTTGAGATATAATGCCATGTAGTCCGCTGAACATTAACTGAAATTTGGAGGAACATGTCATGTCCATATTCAGGGTTAACGAGCCAGGTAAGGAACCAGCATGAAGGCAAGTGGCAAGCAGAGCTTACCTGGTTTCTTGCTTGGATCATTCATCGACCATAAAGATGGCGACATGTTCCTCCAAATTTCAGTTTATGTTCAACAGACTATATGGTGTTATATCGCAGAAGCTAGAGCTCTTCAAAGCCCTACTTTTTCTTCAATACATAGGTCAAGATGGTAATAAAATATTTATGTAAGGATATGGTCTCCCTCTGGCAATCACTTACAACGTATGTTTCCTTTATAACATGACATAAGGGTATTATAGAAAGATTCACTTTATTTTTAGAGTGCTCAGTATGCTACTTGCTATCTGTGTAACATAAGCTGCTAGGAAATTTACTATTGCTGGCCTTTTCAAGAGTGCGCATTACTTTCTAATTCCTATACAAGCACAGAGAGATGTCTGCTTTATACACCCTGAGCTCTTATTATAATCCCCTGTGGGGTGTAAACTGAAATACGTCCTAAGTATTGTAAGATTTGATGTCCCTACAGCAGTGAAAATTATGTGATGCTGTGTAGTGTGGTACATGGGGACACCATGTGGGAAAACTGTGATGTCACTCTCCACAAATTGTTACAATATACTGGTTTATTACTGTACACAATGGAAACTGGCTTAAAAAAGTGTCAATACAAGAGGCACCTTAATGAATAACAATGGTAGCACCGCCATTTGTCCCTGAATACAGTTCCAATCGATTTAGTGAACTACTCATATACTATACATAACAGTCTGTTAATGTGAACTGTAGACACAGCTCTAGGCCTAGACAAAGGATGGTGAGAAAAAGGAACATTTAGAGTGAAACATTTGCCTTGTCACCTTTTGCCAGTAATGTTTTCTTTTTATCATCTACCTTGGATATGAGCTTTCTGTACTGCCTCCATTTTGTGGTATGTAAAAGAAAAAGATATATATACATATATATCATTCAGTCAGTAAAGGTGAATCCATTTTAAAATATTTAATTTTTGTGTATATCTACGTTGTTAATACTGGTTTCCATGAGCTTCTCAAAGATTGTATATTAAATATTTTAGCCTGATGTTTTATGTATAAATAAAACTGACACCCATACCACAATAATCTTGGGAGCATATATGCTCAATCTTTCTAACCCCCACAAATATTCCACTTCTTAGGATCAGAAACTAAAAGAATTATATAAACAGAACATATATATTGTAATTTGCTATGATAAGTATGACTGTAAATATAACTGATAACTCAGCTTGTGCATCAAGAAAAGTAATATATAAGAAAAGGAAATGAAAGTTAAGAAACCAATAGATTAAAGGCTGGCTGGTTTTCTTCAATTTTTAAGAAGAGTCAAAACTGAAAGACATATTATTCTGTAAAGAAACCGAACTGAAACTCGGGTGTGAAAATGGAAATATCATGTCAGCGAAGGATGGTAATATTTGTGACTGACTTTCCATCAAAACTGAATGGAATGTGGTAAAAATCAGTCAGCTTTGCTATGTTACATAGTGCAACTGTCAGGTGATGGCTTGAGAAGATGCAAAATATTCATTGAGCTGTGATTTTGTTTTTGTGTTTTGCTGTCATGGCCTAAATTTAATTATTTTAGTGAAATAGTTTTTGATCTTGTTCATGTTGAAGATTTCAGGGGATAAACATATTTACTGAGGACCTGCACTTTGAAGACTTCCCACGTATTTCAAATCCTCAAGGCCACAGAGAAGGATTTATTTGGAAACCAACTAATAAATGACATGTGATTAATGTAATATTCTGTTAATATCTTTTTAACGCGTAATCCAACAAGAGGATGTCAAATGGATGCCTGTGCGCTTAGTCCTACGTCCTGTATGGTACTCAAATATATCCTTTTTAAACAACCTCACGCAATATTAAAACATCAATTGTGCATGGGGTGTTCACTGTGCCTTGCCTAGATCAATCAGAACATCAAACTGCCTTGGCAGAATATTCTAAGAATGGAGCCTAACAAGACCGTAACTTCACAGTATTCTGTCTGCAGTTTTAAGAAATACTTGAAATGAAGGTAAGTGAATGACTGTCCCAATACAACCTGTAATTCTGAAACTTGTATTGTGATGCATCCATAGATGCTTGCTGGTCAAGATATTTTGTGTACTAAGCAGGTGAAGGGTAACAGGGTGAGTAATTCTGATTACCTTCTGTAATGCTCATTGTCACATTATATTAGGCTCCATGCTACTCATATTGTAACAGTTTTCCTTGTACACTGAAGATATGATATCATGTCATCAGATCACTATTCAGTAATACATATAATAATATGCTTTTTTTTTTTGTATTTGGGACCTTCCAAGCTGATGCACAAATTGAAAAAGAAAACCCTTATAATTTTTAGGGGTAGCTATCCAAATCAACTTATTCCTTGGTTGAGTATTTCTTATAACTGATATATGACACTATCCAGACAGTGTGAAACAAAATTTCATGCCATGAAAACTGACCTTCAGTCTTCTGTCTTCATCAGACTGGATCTTTGAAAAGAGAGACTAGGTAGTAACCTACTTTAGTATACAGTACTTTCTAGGCTGGACTTTATTTGAGGTACCCCTTGACTTATGTGATTTCACATTGTGATTTCGTGAGAATTTTTTAGCAGAAACTAAAAAATAATTAAATCATTTATTAAAAACAAAAAATTCATATTCATAGATGAATAAAATGAATTGTGTTAATGTCAACCGAACTGCATATGTTTCAATGAAAATTAAATGCAGTGAAACAATGAGTAACAAAAATGAGCACCAAATTTTGAATTACATCACCATTGGGAATGCAACTATCACGTAAGTTGGGGGGATATTATATTTACAAGTTTATAAATGCCTTCTGCATCAAAGTCTAATAACAATAAAAATCGAGAAATCGATTCATGTACTGCCATTCTCTAACAGCCAGGAAGATCCCAAATTGTAAGTTCATACTGTTGTTATTATAAATACTACTAATTTATTTTGGGGAGGGGGAATAGTGTATTCTAATGATAATATATTAAAATAGCATAAATATTTAAATTATTGAATTATTATGCAGGCTTGCACATTGTCTCCACATACCGTTGTGTAGAATTATGTGAGAACAGATTCTTTCTAGTAAAATAAAGGTTGTGATCGCAGATTTCCCTTTAGTTGTTTTTCAAACCCTTAGCACACAACTTGGTTTAGTCTATTCAAAATGGCTGTATAAAATGTATACAAATATTTAAAAATAAATGCCTCAACACTTCTGTTTAAGCATATCATATGTGTTATGTATGTGGCTTGTTTAAATGAAGCCCATTTAGGAATTGTTCTGGGCAAAGGAATAGAGGCTGTTAAAAACAGACCCCACTGGTGTCAAGGCAGACACATCTCATTAACGGACCAGCTGACAGATCCCCTTGGTGAAGAACTACCTGGACTGCTGCTGGAACCACTGCACACTGGAATTTCCATGTCTTTGTCTGACCAGAATCTACAAATAGGTTTTATTTAAGGAAACGCTTATAATATGCAATTTATTCAGGTTCATACGGTGACTTCACAGTGGGGGGTGAAAATGGCTATTCAGAACTAGGAAGATGTTTCAGATCAGTAGAAAAGCATAGGGGAATGTGTAACACATATTAAAAGGAAATTATTACACTGCATGATTTTACATTCTCAGAGCAGTGACAATGGAAAGGACTATCTTCTAGGATGCAATGGCATATAGTATGGTAGAAGCTCATTAACATTTCAAAGGAATACACTGCCTCCATCTTTAGGGTAAAAAAGTAAACCAAGAAATATCAGCAAGGAAGCAGGTGGAAAGCAACATATTGCTTATTGCCCACTTCTTATCTGGCTTACTCTTTGACCCTGATGATGGAGGCAGTGTGTTAGTATTCTTATTACAATGTGTGTTCATGTATTTGTTCCTACGTTTATCACTTTTGGGAATGACAGTCTTAAGGGAATGGAACCAGCTCCCTCAAGCAAGTGCCATGTGCTCCCATTTCCAGCTCTGCTTCTCAGAACAACCTAAACAGGTGATTGTCCTGTGGCAGTCAAGTGTGCTGATGGGTTAGCAGCTGCTGACAGTTATACTGAGACCACTAAAAGAAGTACCGTTGATGGTGAGGATGAAGGCATTTGGGGTTTCTCCCTTTCTGCCTGCTGCGGTATTGTTAGACTAGAAGGAATACAGGGAAGTAGGGATGTGTGGGTGGGAGTTGGTCCAAGGGGTTTCCTTCTGTGACCCAAGCACAATCTATTCCTGAGTGCAGAAACTAAATGCTAAGACATTATATTTTAAAACTGAGATCCTGCAAACCACTCTGCTTTTCATGAAAAATTAAATTTTGCAGTAAATTCCTCTTTCTCTCCTATAAAATATTTCAGAACAGCCAGCACATCTCAACAATGTGACTCACTGGCTGAGATTCTTCTCCTTGCCAGCTTATGAAAACTGGCACTAGGACCCACCAAACCTCCCTAAAACATATGGAAGATCTTCCTCTTCTTCTGGCGCAATCCAGTGATTAGGCATTACCCTGTTCCAACCTCATTTATGATTGTCTCCATCTGTTCTTTTGTCTTCCCACATCTCAGTTGCAATATACTTTAGGAATTCAGGATCCATCCGCATGATTGTTTTCCCAGAGATAAAACTGGCTGAAGCACAAAGTTGACCACCTGCAAGTGACATCTCAGAATGGACTGGACTTTACCACCATAGCTCCTATGGCATGACATACACAGAGACCATGAACCAACCACAAACTCCTTCTAAAATCCTGCAGATCAAAATGTAAAACCACTGTCTGCATCTTACAAAACAGAAGTCTGTACACACATGACAGTTCTTTATGATTGTAGAATGTGGTATCTTGCTGTCAGGGAATGTGTGAAGAAAAGAATATTCTCAGAAAACATATGGACCTAAGAGAAATAACACAAGGGTACAATTTGGAACATAAAATAACCAGAAACACTGTGACTTTTACACATCACCTAATACTAATCAATGAAATCAAGACTAAGATGGAACACGTGAGATCAATATATACAGATTTTGGTGTGAAAATTGAAAAGATGCCAACCTTTGATATTTCTGGTGCTGAAACTTCAGGTTCTACAACCAATATCTTAATCAACATAAATTCATTATATTTTCTTCATATTTTTACAAACAGGGTTTCAATATAAGAGCCTCATCATCAGAGAACAATGCCTGTCCAGAACTCCTTTAACAGTGAAACAGTCAACTGACACAATCTGCGGACTATACAACTCTGAGTTGCACTGAATTATATACACAGCATCACTTATATCCTTTTTAAACTTACTAAAATTTAAAGTGTGAAATACAGTCAACCCAAATTAACCATTTTTACAGCACTTAAATCTACAATTTCCTGACAAAAGAGACCAATGAAACCTTCAAAACCACAAAGTAGAACCCGGATTTCAGGATTCTTTGTGGAGTGATGAATTTCAACATCAAACCAAGGAAAATCTTACATGGAAGAAATGTGACACAAATAATTGTCTTGGAATCTTCAAATTCAACTTTAAATGACGGAAAACCTTAACTGAGGAACGCTAAATAAGCAGTCCACTGTATACATATTTAGTATTCATGAATTTCTGAATTTTGTCCAGAATGTAATATTTTGAACACAACATGATCAAAATGAGCTGCCTTCAGAATACCACATGACTGACAAAGCCCAATACCATATCACTGTCAGAACCAGCTAAGGCTGATCCAAATACACATACACACAATGGCACATTTTACTCTATCAAATGTGACAGCAGGGCATTTAGATAAACTGAGACCCGAGGTTTTCAATGTAATAATGGTTGATTCAAGTGGAAAATGTAATTCTGAACAAGGTACCAAACAAATCTTATTAATCCATATCTTATGTTATCAATAATCAACCTCTCTATTAACCGTCAACACAACAAACAGCAAGATCAGTGCCTAGCTACGGCTCTTCATATGTGTGTTGTGACGGTTAATAAAGAGGTTGTATATTGTAACACAATAGGATGCATGAAATGAAAATTATCAATAATCTTTTATTAAACTGTAATATTACAAATCCATATTATCATTACATATGGAGTATCGCAAATGTGTATCTTCTGGGAATTTCATTAATTCTTCTTTTTGCAACTGTGCCAATTCTGATCAACAGACAATGGTTTCATTCTGAAAATTCCAATTTGGAAATGCATACATTACGATCCCAAATCTGGATTTATTGCACAAAGTTTTGTATAACTCTGCTGGGTGAGAGAAACGTGTGTATGTACAGATTCAACCTCCTTATAAGGTGGTGTTCTTTCGTGCACTGCATACAGAATGTGTAAAACTCTGAGGTGTTAGCAACTACAAACCAACAAAGTAACTAGATTCTATTACAAGAATATCCTACAACCGATACATACGTGATATTGTTTGTACATCATCAGAACATCAATCCACTGTCCACTGATGGAGAGATCAATAGAAAAATACAAATACTTCTAAATTATATTATATTCCAGAAGGAATATATCAAACAGAGATCCCAAAACAATGCAAAACAACAATCTCTATTGCATCACAGCCCAGACAACAATTATTTTCAACAATCCAGAATACCATAAACCAATACCGTAAACAACTGTATGATTCATCACCATCATACAGGCAAGCTCTGGTCTACTGCATTTTGCTGACATCACTATCATGTATTCATTCTGTCTGATTACTGTACTCAGCTCGTGCAGCTGTTTCTTACTGCATCAAAATGTCAAACACTCCCCATATTTAAACATGCAGTCATATACGGACAGAATATCAGTAGCACTTTCCAAAACATAACATGCTGTAAAGCTTTATGTTGATAAACAATACAAGTTGCGAACCTGTCCTGGCTGGGGGGAGGAGGATATCCACTGCCAGAGGGGTCCCAAGTACCAAGGACCTGTGAAGGGAACATGCTAGCTACTACAGCAGTTCCTTATCATCCAGACATTGTAAGCAGGAGTTGGATCGTTTGACCACTACAGGGCAGCCTGTCACCGATTTCAGGCATTTTCACCACACTGAATATTTGTGAGTCATCATACCAGAACGGACAGTTAATATTACAGCGCTTATGCCATAAGTAAAGACATCAAAGCCAGTTTCTGTATCAGGCAGTCGGCATTCACAAGAAGAAAGAAGCCATCATGGGAGGACCATTCACAAGGCAAGACAGTAAGCGACCATGCCAGTCAGCAGCCGCCAAAATGGAAAAGAATCTTAAAGCTGCTGAGATGCTAGCTAAATTCAGTAACAGCTCAATGAGGCAACTGCCACGGGTTAAACATGTATGATTACACAATAAAGTGGAAGGTTAACAGCATCATTCCCAATCTGTCTTACAGATTACATTTCAAATTCAGAACTTAATGAACTGATTATCAAGTTGAACAAAACAAAAGCTGAGTTAGGAGCTATTGATTGAGAATGTTGTGCGGTCAAGTTAAAATTTGTTCCTCTGTTACAAGTAACGCTGCTACAGAAGGCAGCATTATACTACTCACTGCTCCCAGCACGTCCCATGTGTGTCCAAATTCACACAGAAGGTGAAAATAATTTCGATGTAAACCCTTTGGTGGTAAGAAAACAATTCAAATGAAAGTTATTCATTTTGCGCTACACTACACTAGGGCTTAGCTTGATAACAATGATGAAATAAACTATTGTTTACGGCATTCTTTTGTTCCAAACCTGCAGAATATTCTCCCAAAGCCTGGCCATTGTGTGGCAGGGCACCTCGTGTAAGAAATATTCTATCTGCATTTTGATCAAAATTTTATTGCAGATGCTTCAAATGCTACCCTTTCAGAATAATGGACTCAACTGTAACAAGAAAGGTAACTATAAATGGGGATATTTCACCACAAACTACCCCAACTTTAGTGTAACTCTCACTTCCATTTGCTCAACTCACTTGCACCAACATCCACTCACCTTTATATCAATTTACAAACAGTTTAAACACAATAGGAACTGTGCACATCACATTCACTTTTTCCCAGGTCTTGTTGGCTGAGCTTTCCTTGGTGGAGCCCATCGTAACGCACTTGTATCCACTACGAGTCTTGGCCTCTTGAACTGCGAAGATTTTATATGTTCTTCCACTAATTTAGGAGTTACACATATCACATGTTGACCCTTCCAATATTTCACCATGTTCATCGACTGAAGTGTTGAAATTATGTCTGTCTGGGTTATACTCGTCATCTCACTGCAAACAAAGTAAAAACGCTAAAGCTGTCCCTGTGCTTAACTAATTAAGCACTATGCCATGAAGGCGTATGGGGAAGTGGATGTATAGATCCATGTTTTCTTGACCTTGGCGCTAGTTGGAGGTAAGTGGTCAGCTTCGAGCCCCAGCTGCTTTATCCCCAGGGAAAAGCCCCTGGTACTCATTGGGTAAGAGGCTGGGTGGGCCTGAGAGCCAGTGTGGATCATGGGAGAAGAGAAAATTCTTGACCGTGCCAGGAACTTGAACTCCAACACTTCTATCATCCAGCAAATCAACAGTCAATATACTGATTGAAATATCCCAGCTCCACAAACAAAGCAGCATATGCTTTATACCATGACTATGCTACAACAGTTTCAGAACATAATTCACAATCCTTTGGAATGTATATAATATGTCAGGGAGTCCTTCACAGTGAGAAGGGGACAAGCACAATGACAGATTGACAGAAAGTTTTGTGCCATTGTGTCACACATCTGTGGGTGCATGGCCATACTGTAATGGAGAATATGTAACACAGAATTGTAAATGGGCGTTCAAATATTGTTTAAGCAGTTGGAACAGGTTTGATTTGAACTCAAATCCTCCAAAATGTAACTCTAGTGTGTTACTGCTTTGTCACAACATTGGGTATTTTTTTTATTGCTAGTGGGGTGGGACTAAGTCCCTTGTGCTGCGGCCACTTCTGGCCTATTGTACCAACCCCAGATGGTAGGTGAGGGTGATTGTGGAGCAACTGGCGGAATGAAGATTGACAGGGGAAACCGAAGTATTCGGAGAAAACCTGCCCCAGCGCCACTTTGTCCACCACAAATCCCACTTGACCAAACCCGGGCCGCCACGATGGGAAGCCAGCAACTAACCACCTGAGCTTTGGCGCGGCCTCACAACGTTGGGTATGTATGTGCACATGGGTGCCACACATTTCTATGAAATGCTTCAGTTACAGCACAAAACTGTACTACAACTTTCCTTGCTGCAATCGTAGGTACAGAGCATGAAGTCCACAGTTCACTACAAAGAGGCCATACATTTCTGGTTTCTCTGACTTGAGACTCTTTTATTCAAAGAGCAAAATTTAATGACCACCCCTTTTATCTGCCTGGCCACAGCCTGAGATGTACCTCAAGTTTTATGTACAGGTGAGCTGCACACAACCTAACCTGTTCCTGGAGAGCTGTCATAAGTCAAACCCATATACCCCATAAGCAGACTGTTATAAACTGCAGTTCCATTCCTGGAAACCCATTTCATATCCTAAAATTATTAAATCTGAGTAAGAAAATGGAGGAAAACAGTAACCACATATATTTAAAGGTATTTATTAATAAATGCACACACTTGATACAAAAAAAAACACATATTTCAAAAATTCATATCACTAAAGCTCAGCTCTCTATTATATAATTTGAGCTTCGAGGAGCAGAAGCAGAAGGGAATGGAACTGCACATGGATTGTCAAATACTGAACTACTTGCAAGTGGCAGAGGGCTAGATTCATGGAAGTTAGTTGGTCAACTAGAAGTTTGGGCACTGAGGCTATTTCCACAGCACTGGACAGGCAGAGGCTCCTTAAAACAGTATCCAAATATGTTTGGTCTGAAGATGCCTTTTTATTTTCACAGAAAATTTCTATGTAGAAAGCATAGGCATTGTTAAAGTGAGCTTTGAACTGTGCTCAAAATCAGGGTTCATCCATCTCAACAATTTTCAATGCTGACTTGATACCCTTAAATGTGTCTGAAAGGCATAAGTAAGGTTTTCAGTGTAAATTTGACATGAAGAAAATGGTTGTAGATGTGGGGGGGTCATATGCTCAGGGTTGCCTGTACATATTTTAGTTCCTGAATAAATATAAACAATAATAGAGCTTCCGAAATTTGATAAACCTCACTTCAGTTAGACTTGAAAGGATTCTGACGATGGTGTATACTGTACTTCTTTTGGCTTATTTTGAACTTCACCCATCGTCTGGTATGTAAAAGACAAAAAGACAAAAAACCACGACGTTTCGAAGACTGGATCTGTCTCCGTCTTCAGGTGGATAGGGAAGGATAAACCTACTCAGTTGGGCCCCTTAGAAAGAGCTACAGAAAATACAAAGGGTCGGCTCATATGGCATGTTCATCCAATCCGATCAGCCAACCCAGTTTGGATATTTCTCCCATATGGATCCCCCTCATCAATGAAGAGGTTAACAAATCAAAAATGTAATTTTATGAATATTAGTGGTTCCACTACTCCTGCAAGTTTTGTTCCGGGGATTAGTCTGATTCCCGGAAGTCGCCATGGTGGCACGATTCTTTATCCACGCAGATTAGGCATGCATTATCCAGTTTTTACTTTCGTTTTTAACTTAATTCATGGAATATAAACCTATACTTCTGTTTCTTTACATTGTTGACAAGTGCATGCTTGGCACAAATTTTCTATCATGTTTTTACTGTGATTTTATCCTTTCCTCCCATTGATGGAACCGGTTGTTGGTTGTTCATAGGTTGTTTTTCTACAGACTGGGGTTTGTCCAGTGATTGAGACTAGCTCTTTCTAAGGGGCCCAACTGAGTAGGTTTATCCTTCCCTATCCACCTGAAGACGGAGACAGATCCAGTCTCCGAAACGTCCTGGTTTTTTGTCTTTTACATACCAGACAATGGGTGAAGTCCAAAATAAGCCAAAAGAAGCTCATTTCAGTTGTAACACGAGTACTGAAGCTGTCCCCTGATACCAGCTTTATACTGAGGATCTACTATAGTATGTTTTTATTGAAGAGAAGGTGTAGAAAAGCAGAAACAGGATCAGCCACAAGATTACATGTAACATCAGTTTGAAATATACACACTGACTTGTACAAGGGTGCAGGCAGGCTACCTCACTCTTAATACTGTGACATTATGGCTGAAAGCTGGAATAGTGGAACCTGCAGAGACAGTCATTTATAGGCAGCAGCACAGTGAACACATTTCCAAGGCAACAACAATAGAGAGTGTGAAGTTTTCTATGCAGTCTGCTCCAAGATTGTATAACAAGGGACAGAAGCAGCAGTCAGTAGAATATCACAACTCCCAGAGTCATGAGACAGTAAAACGTGGTCCTGAGTCCCAGAGGACATGAGACAGTAAAATATGGTCCTAAGTCCCAGAGGACTCAGAACCAAGAATGACTGTGCTGGCAAAGGACCAGCAGAAATTTATCTCACCAACCAGCCAGTTAGTCACGAGTTGTTACTGAGCTGTGACAGTTCGTGGCTGGCCATGAGAAATCCCCAGTGTTAACACTGCTGTCTACCAATGACTAGTGATGACACAGCAAAAATCACAAGACTTTGTGTGTGATGTAGCTGTAGACATTTACAGAACATGTAAATTAATGAAACTGTAATAATCATTTGTAGTTACTGAGTTAGAGGCATTCAGTAAATCCAATTATCAGACCAAAAACCATGTCTAGCCACTAACATGAGATAATACATTAACTTTCAAACGCAAAGTCCTGTAAAGGGAAACTGCTTACCTAAGATCCTTAATAGAAAGAGTTCCTCTGAAGTCACGAAGTATTTCCAGAAGAACCCATGACCAGTATGAACGGTAACTCAGTTTACCAAGGTCAGAGAGGGGTTTTTCAGGACTGCCAACTGCAGCTTCCATCTTAGAGAGTTCATAACTGAAGGCAATTAGAAGCTTCCCATATCCCTGGCGCTGATAAGGAGGCAGTGTCAAGATGCATGCCACATTATTTCCATCTGGAGATTCCTTTTCCTAAAAGTAAAATACAAACAGACACTGCAAATGTAGGCATAAAAATTCTTACACGCACACATGCCTAGAGAGAGAGAGAGAGAGAGGATTCAGGCTGTTACAAAAAATTCCCTGGTACCAGAACAGTAGTTTCTGCAGACTGAAAAATTCATTATCACAAAAAGTCATCTATCAACTGAGCCTTTTTCTGACCTACTTCAACCTACTTTACATTCTGTTTCTTTTGAATGGGGGTTCCCCAGTGGAACTGTATTCAGCACCTTCTTGCTAAGTTCCCACAAATACTATGAGAAATATAAAAGGAAAGGGTAAAGTTGTCCCTGCGCTTAATCAATTAAGCACCATGCCATGAAGATGTGTGGGGGAGTGGCAGTATAGCTCCACCTTTTTTGACCTCAGCACTAGACGAAGGTGAGTTATCAAGCTCCACACTCCTGCTACTTCACGCCTGGATAAAAAGCCCCACTACCTACTGGATACAAGGCTCGGTAGGTCTAAGAACCAGTCTGGACACTGTGGAGTACAGAAAAATCTGTTGCCCATCCCAGGAACTGAACCCCAGTCATTCAGCCCAGAGCCCAACACTATACCAACTGAGCCATAATATAAAAGGGTACCATACAACACTGAACAGTACACAAAATCAACATCAAGAAACACCACTTTACCACTTGAGTTGTAATCAAAGGACATGTTACTCTGACCATTTGCATCTGAATCCTGCCACTTTCAAAAGGGTTTGTTTAGGCTGACATTGCAGTTCGATACCATAAAACAGTTATTTATCATTTTACTGCACAAGTTTCACAGGATTTGCCTGAAAAATCCAAGAATAAAATCCTCACACCAACTGTTAAAGTAAATAGTCAACAAAATTTGAAGTGTTCACAAGTGCGCCTGAATGTTTAACGGAAAGAACATTGTCTTACAAGCCATTCCTCATTATTCCAACATAGGAGGTTAAAATGATTTGAACATATATCATTCGATATTCACATCCATCGAGTTACCTTCGAGAAATAGCCAACAAGATGGGCTCCATGTTTATCCACTTCACACAGAATGTAGAACAAAAATGGTTCAACGTCAAAATAAAGCGTCTTATGATCGAGAAACAATTTAGCTAGCAAGCACAGGTTCTGACTGTATATCTTGTGATCCTTGCCGTCAACTTCCCAGATGGACAGCGTACCCTTTCGGTATATTTCCTTCCCTGGGGGCATTCGCCACGTACATTCACTCTGGAATATGAGTTGAAAAGCACAAAAATTCATAAAAACACATGCTTTCAAAATCAATGTCTTTCACCGAGAGAATTCTCCATTCTTCACCACACTTTCCAAACAATACAGTGTGCTCAAAATATCAATACTTCATTTTAAAGTGCACCTCAAATAGTTTTGAACATAATTAGTTTCCACATGTGTACCATTTATCACCTTGCATATGTCCAACTGATATTCCACCTCTTGCCACATAAAATGTACCATATCTCTTGTTACCAGCTCAGCAGCTTCTCCTGTTCTTGCTTCCAAATGATTCTGGTCATAAATTTTGTCCATATAAACATAGTTTTTTACATAGCCCCAAAATAAAAAATCAAGTGGTGTAAAATCTGAGCTCCTAGGTAGCCACAGAACTGAATCAGCCCTGCCAACCCATTTTCCATGAAATGTTGCACACAGGAAATGACCAGATAAATGGAAAAATACCAAAATACTAAACTGGAGTAGAAAACAGTGGCCGCTCATTCGAGTAGAGGAATGTAATTGTATAAAATTCAATGTGACACCATTTGTTATCTGCAGACAGAGCCTCCAGAAATCCCACCATTATTTTCTGGACACAGTACATATAGCATTATCCTCAAATTACAAATAGGTGGTGTTCTAGAAGTCTGTCTTTTGAGTGGAATTCAACTTTACATGGACACAATGCTACAAGACAGCATACATTAGCTTATTTAAATCTCAATTAAGCTAAAACTGGAACAAGTGATGGTAGAAATCAACAGTGTTATGAGTACTGAATTAAACCACAGGGCATTTAAACAGCTCACATTTTTGGCAACCCATACTACTCTACTCAGGCTTGGGACAAAAAGCGGCTCCTGAGAGTAATGACTGAGTTTACTTCTGTGTATGAAATGGTGTTGATATATTATGGCAAGCAGTAGTTTTGTTCAAACCTTTTAAGTACAATTTCCATTCGAACATGCAACATATTCTTAGTTCTGAAGTTTATCTCACTTTTGTAAAAACTTCCACACTAGCCACTGCAGCACAAAATAATGTCTACACCCACACAGATATTCATGTTCTTTTTGGTTTATTTAATTACATGATACAACAGGAAACATGCTGAAGGAAAAACATGTACAACTTTTGAAGATATTAAGATCTTCCTCAAGGGTCTTGGAGGAAAAGAAATCTCAATCAAAATGATCAGTTTCCAGGTTCAGGTAATATTTACATAAAAATGTTAAGTGTTCAGTCTCCTGCATCCTATCATGGACCTAACAGACCAACCAAAAATATTATGAAATATACTTTGTGCTCTTACCAATACATATAGCAGCCATGACAGTCAAAATGGTGCACAAGTATTATGACAGAGATCATGGATGTCAATCAAAAAATAAACCACCAATCTTTAAAATTCAGTTTCTTAATTGTTCCCCCTTCTTCAGCTTATAAGGTGAAACTACCATTTACAGTTTCTTTGGAGAACAGCAAAATTGAACACGAAACAGAGGAAAATCTTGAACAGGGAAAATTTATGAGATTAATAACTTGCGAACATTGAAATAAGGTGAAGTTCTCCCTGTGCTTAACTAATTAAGCACTACGCCATGAAGGCGTATGGGGGAGTGGATGTACAGCACCATATTTTCTTGATCTCAGCACTAGTTGGAGGTGAGCGGTCAGCTTCACACCCTGGTCGCTTTACCCCTGGTACCCACTGGATAAGAGGTTGGGTGGACCCCAGAGCCGGTCTGGACGTGGAGAAGTGAAAATTATTGCCCCCACCGGGACTCAAACTCCAACCTCTTGGTCACCCAGCAGGTAGCCAGTCACTATACCAACTACACTATTCCAGCTCCCAAGATCATTGAAACTGAACATTAAAAGTCAGAAAATGTTATATCAAGGGACATTAAATGGAGGTGCCATTGTACTATGATGAAACTAGACTCTGGACAAAACTCAGGTATTTTTGCTGTCTGGTATAATGTTGTGTTTAGCCACTTGCAATTAATGTACCCTTGGGAGGGAGGAGGGGGAGATATGGACGTATACTCTAATACAAATATATCCTTTCAAATAATGTGCGAAACATGCCTAACTTTGGTCATGTAACAGCCCTCGGTTTCTGTCACACATACATACCAAGTGATACCGATATGTCTTCTCCAGCCTCATATACTTCAGGCAGTACTCACAAATCCACAACTTTGACTGTTTGCCATATTCCTCAGGGTATGGGCTGAAATACCACGTATCAATCTCGTATCTGCCAATCTGGATCCTGTCAATGTATTTCACTTTTGTAATAGCTTCATGTTCTTTCTCGAGGGCAGCTGTTGTTGGATCCATTTCTGCGTATGTCTGAAAGAAACAACTGGGATATTACATCTTACATCTCACACCTGTGGGGTGTCGTTATATGAAGAGACAATCACTTGTTGAACTGTTCCGTAAATATTTATTATAGTTGCACAGTACACAGACGCACTTCGGTTTGAAGAATTGAAGACTGATAATATAGTACCAACGATTTGTGGTGGACAAAGTGGTGCTGGGGCAGGTTTCCTCCAAGTATTTTGGTTTCCCCTGCCAATCTTCATGCCACCAATTGCTCCACAATCACCCTCACCTATCATCTGGGGTACAATAAGCCAGAAGTGGCCACAGTACAAGGGACTTA
Source organism: Cryptotermes secundus (assembly GCF_002891405.2). NCBI lineage: Eukaryota > Metazoa > Arthropoda > Insecta > Blattodea > Kalotermitidae > Cryptotermes > Cryptotermes secundus. Next base: position 1,310,426 of record NW_019730108.1, read on the forward strand.
GTCCCACCCCACTAGCATTAAAAAAAAATAGTACCAACAATATTACTGCTTGCAACACCCACACCACTCTCTCCTCTTAATAGAGGACCTCATAGGAAATAGTTCGCTGTCCGTATTGTTGTAGGCTTTGCCTAGCACCGGCTGTTTACTCAGCCATTGCTACACAGTGAATGGTTTCTAGCTTGCGATTGGCTAGCACACAATCCACTGCTTCTCATAGTCACATATTGTTGTAGACCTTACATAGCAACAACTGTTTACTGTTTTAATATCTCTTTACAGTCCTTCAATATAGTACCCCTGCTTCTCCATGATCGAGTCTCAACGTGTGGAAAGCTTTACTATTCCATCCAGGACACCATCTTTGTTTACCAGTCGAATGGCTCAGGTAACTGCAGCAGAAAGCTCTTCCATAGGGGGAAAACCACAGCCTCGCATAGGTTCTTTCAACTTTGGGAATAAGTCAAAGTCTGGTGGACCCATGTCCCGGCTGTAGGCAGCATGAGGCAACACCTCCCAACCGTATTGGCGCAGCTTTTCTGTTACATTCCCAATGTGCGGGCGAGCGTTCTCATGGAGAATGATCAGCCCAGATTTTGCACAGTCACGATAATAAACTGCTGTGACACTTTTCCCGCACAGAACTCTGTCTGTCATGAAGATTCCTTGGTGATCATACGCAAAGATCATCATTTGTTTGACTTTTGGTTGAGATCGTCGAAATTTTTTTGATCGTGGGGAAGATGGACCTCTCCACTCGTTGGACTGTGATTTCAGCTCTGGTTCAAAGTCTCTAACCCACGTCTAACCCATACGTAGTAAAGATAAGCAGCGGCCGCACACAGGGAGCCTACACAGAATAACAGTGCTGAAAACAAGAAGTAGCCGCTGCAGCACTACAGACATAGGGCGAAGAACCCTGACAATTTTAATTTTTAAAATAATTTTAAATTAGAACTGAAGATTTTAAAAGTGCCGGTTCATAATATCAAAATTGACGAGTGTAGGCAACAAAGATAATGCACAAAGCAGACAGATATCAGCGAAGTAGATTCTAATAAATCGAAACCTGTTAGTAACGACGAAAAGAACAATTGGGAAGACTTGTGGTTTTAAATTTTAAACTAGATGCAGTGTAACAGCTACGTAAGTGCATACACCTGATTATGGCCGTTTGCGGCCGGAACATGTAGTGTAGAAGAGGGCAAGACAAAAGTACAATAAATTGTTGCACTTGGGACAGTGTTTATGTCACATAACAAATTTCACACTTCGTTCATCTGTTGATGTTTTCGGCCTTCCTGGCCTTGGATCATCGTTTATGCTCACGACCACCATGAAAACGACTAGCCCAGTGAAAAACTGTACTACGGTCCACTCTTAACTCGCCATAAACTTCACTTAAAGCACTGTGGATTTCTGTCAGGTTTTTTCCATGTAAAGTTTCGATCTTAATGTACAACCTTTGATCTTCAACAGTCACAATACACGAGAACCGTGCAGGCTCCATTTCTAACTCAGGTTATTTAAGAACAGAATACATTATAAATGAAACGAAATGACAAGCTTCTTTCTCAAGCCCTGAACTGTAACTGACGTGAGGCTCACTGTTGTTGCGTCATCTAATCTGCAGTGTTGCCAACCTGTGCATTATTTATGAAATGACTCACATAGTACTGTAAGTTTCAAAAGTACAATCTCTACCCAGTGTTATGATGAAAGCAGCAGCATTTTTTCCCTCATTCACCAACTGTTCTACATGACCAATGAATGTGACCACACAGCCACCAATATCAAAGACTTTCTGACATGACAGCAATGAGGATTTCTTTGAAAACTCATCATATTCCCTATACATGAGCATCTATGAATTCAATCTCTTCACAGAGACAAAGTAACCTCTCCAAGGGAAGTAGCTTCAGCAGAGAGAAAACATCCAGAAAGCAGAAGGTGGATCTCTTGTTGACACAAATCAAAACCAGTCTTCTGGTGCTATGTAACCTGGAACTGTTATAAACACATGCAGGGGTAACATTAAAGAGCTGTAATCCCTTCTGGCTGTCAGTAAAATATTATTCACATACAACTTTCATGGCCACTTTTATCTCCCTAGTTCCTGAATAACAAATAAGGGTTAGAGTCCAAAAGATTTCCTCTAAGGAGTTCTAGTGCCCTGAAAATTAAACATTTATATGTCAGGTACACAAAATTCATAAATATTTACCTTTTGAATATGATTAATCTCATCGTGTCTTCTTTTCTGATTGCGTGTGATCTTCCTGTCTGACTGATCAGATAATAAATCGCCCGCTGATATTCTTTCACTGTTTTTCCACTGATGATCTGACATGTCAAAGTGCGAGATCATCACTCTGCAGAAGAAAAAAGAAATCTAATTAACGAGGCTGGGAAACTTCTGGAGGACTGCTCACCCAGAGGGCTACAAGTTTCATGCTGGTAACTTCAATGTTAACAGCACCTGACAGAATTCCAACAGTCTGCACTACCGTCCAACAGAGAGAAGGTGAGGCAATCATAAAGACGCGTCCACATGAGCTATGCAAGCTGAAAACATACGCACAGAGTTTGGAGGCTCTTATTACTGCCACTGGTACATTGAAGCTCAATGTGTTCCTAAATGAACAGGAGAATTCTCAAGATCAACCAGTTCTACCGATCACTTTCCTTGCTTTCGTCTGGTTGCAGGACATGTGGTTAATTTCATCTTACCCTACTTTCTGATTTCTTATGCTCTTCTTATCCAACAAATAACAATTTGTGGTAAATATTCTTTCAGTTCTATCACCGAACAACCACTCTATGAAACTGAGAGTTCATTACCCATGTGAGGGTACTCATTAGCCTGGCTGGAACATTTCCAGAGGATGGCGAACCCCGAAGAAACGTTCATAGCAGTGCCTCAACATGTTAAAAGCATTTAACAAAATTCAACACCACAATTTTTAGAAAGATTTGCCAAATTTCACTTTTATAGTCCAAGATGTTTCAGACTAACAAATAACAGCTGATTACTGATACATACAATATCACAGTAAACAGATTTTCTACAAGTGAATATAGTGTATCACTTGCTTCTTCTCCGTTTCACAAATTTTCATAATGATCTGGAAATGAGTCTGAGAAACCAGCAAGTAAAACTGTCATCCACAGATCTTATGAAAATGTTAAAGACCAATGGAAGAAATGACAAGAGTTAAGTGAAAACATGGGTATGTGGCGTGACAATGGACAATACAAAATTAAAGGAGTAGAAATATTCATACAGGATGCTTAGGTGTTAATTTTTCTCCACAGAGCATCACAAGGTACAGGATTAATGAAAGTTTTGAGCCTTCTTTTAATCTTATTAACTCTTTGACTGGCGCGGGTGTGTTTTAACGCCCAGACGATGCCAGCCGTTCTCTGGCGTTGGCATGTTTTAACGCTTTGACAATCTCTTCCCTTCTTTGCTCTCTTGGCACTCATCAACCAAAGACATATATATGATACTTTTTGTGCATGTTTGTAAAGAACCCTTGTAAACTTTGTGGGGGTCTATATTACTGTCAGAACCCTCTGAGAAGGAAAAGGTCAGAAAATATTTCACATTCATTCAGTTTCACCATGGCTTCTTGCAGCAAGTGTCTTCGTGTTCCTACAGACCAGCTGGAAAATGTTGTGAACGAGATTTGTTCTGATGATGATAGTGGCGATGAAATAATGATTCCTGAATTGGATGAAGTTGATAGTGACAATAATACAGTGATAGACAATGATCCACAAGACAGTAATCATGAACATTTACCTACCACGAGTGCGGTGCCTGACACGCCCATCTCATGAACGTACGGAGACATTGTACCCCCAATATTTCCATTTGCTAATAGTTTCGGGATCAAAATTGATATAACACATAAAATGCATCCCTTTTCATGGATTAAAATTTTTTCTGGATGACGACTTGGTAAATCACATCACAACTGAAACCAATCGCTATGCTCACCAGCACTTCAACACACATGAGTTAGCTCCTCACTCTCGAAAACACAATTACAATTATGTCACATCAGATGAAATCTGGACATACTTAGGAATTGTGTTCATGACAGGAATCGACAAACGCCCTGAAATTGAAGAATATTTGTCCACTAGGCCCCTATTTCACACCCATGGTATGGACAAAACATGTCTTTGCGGTTGAATAGTTTCATTCTATTCAAAAAGAACACAACAAACGAAAAATACAAGAAGAGAAATTACAGATTCAAAGATTTTATATTGGACTGTGTAGAAAAATGACTGAACCAAACAAAGAGGGTGGAGAGGGAGAAAAGTCAAGGAATGAAGTGGATGACGAATCTATTGCGTCAGACTAGAGTGCAGTCACGCCTCCGCCCTCGACCTTGAAAAGACCACCAGTGAAAGAGCCAGCAAATCGTCTAGAGGGTGGCTTGAAAATTCACAAAATGGTCCATGTACCTAACAGTAACAATAAGAAGAATGGTGCCCTGAGAAAGTGTCGCGTGAGTACTAAGCACAAGGTTAGAAAAGAAACAAGTATCATGTGTGCAGGCTGTGGTGTGGCTCTCTGCAAACTTTCATGTTTCAATGTTTATCACACGAAGAAAAACTAATAAAGAGGTATGGAAAGGCATTTATTGCATAAAATATTGCATTTTAATTAGTTCCTGAAAATTTCGTTTTTAAAAACCAATTTTTGTTGAAGTTGTTTAGGAAAAAGTAACCTACATGCATTTTAGCAACATAAGGTTTAAAGGGCAGGGGCAGGACAGGGGTGGGATTTAAATACCCTTCGCGCCGGTCAAAGAGTTAAGCTGAAAAGTCTAGTGTTCATTGCATTCTGGAAATGCTACATTCATGGTTAGCACCGTCAACCATATTTTAATGGTTTGTGTCACATGAGGTTGAGTTGGATACAGGGATGTGCTGAATAGATGGTTGTACAGCAACAATCTGTTATTATAGATCAGAGAATCTATATACCTCTCCTTCTATGTTTCTTATATGCAAATTGCCAAGAAATAATCTCACATTATCATGTAAGAGATGTCTTAAGGTTGTATAATCACATAGACCTTTTTAAACAGCCAATTATCCATGACCAGAAAGATATACATTACCTGTCCCTTTGAACCCATTCATCCAGTCGTCTATTGTAACCTTCATAATGCACATAATATTCATAATGGATTTCAGCATCATTGTAACGAGTCTGGATGACTTCTGCTGGATCTGAAAACATGTCAAATGAGCATAATACTTTGATGGGGCTTCTGGTGATAGTTTCCATAAAATAAATTGATACACTCTCCTTACACAAACCACAGCAACCAGACCTCTAACTCAGCCTCCATACATATATTTTTTCTGTGATCTGGTAACAGAACAGTGTCACTGAAGTGCTGGATCTTTTCATACTTAAAAGAGTCTTTTATAAATCCAATATTTTCGCACTATTTCCATATTATCATGTGAATCACCACACTAAAGAGTAAGTGTTCAACGAATTTAGATCTACAACAAAATCAAATTTATACTAAGAGTGCATGTTACAAGGTCTACATAAATTACGTAATGCTGGAAACCCTTTAATAATGACACGATCCTTCCACCTATATGCAAACCTACGAGTTTTCGCAATACTGACCTCCGGACTTGATACAGTGAGTGCTGTTACCATTAAAATCTTGCAAAAATATAAATTGGGGGAGGGAGAGCCAAACACTTCATATCACAATAAAAATATTATTTACGCACCACAATGATATATATTGCCGTTATTTGACTGCAAGACCTGCATGCGGTCTACTTACGCCAGGAACCATCACTTCTTCGAACTAGGTAGTGCTCTCCAATATCCAAGGGTTGTTCTTCCACGGAGTCTGCATCTTCATTATCACCGCTTACTTTATTATCTGACTGGGAGTTCTCTGTCCTCCTTTCCTGTTTGATAAAGGCATTTTCAAGCTTTTCTCCGACGTTTTCCATATCACTTACAGAATCCGCCATCTTATTACACAAACGGCTTAATTTAGCTCTGACAAGTGCCGACAACAGAATTTGTCTGTTATTCTTCATAATGCATCATTTTAAAAAAATATTAAATTAATGTTATAACCATACAAGGTTAATGCATTTCATCACAAGCTCGAATACTGCATTTATAACTTCAAGCACCTTCCTACACTCCGCAGCCACTTCCTCCAACGGAATCAAAATATTCTCATAGTATTACCAACATAGTCACCCAACGTATGAATTTCTCTCTTCAGCAAAAATTTACTGATGCACCTACCTAACCTAATATAACCTAACGTGACAGTTAGAAGAACCTAACGCAATATGACCAAGCTTTTCACGGAAGTAGGAAATCCAAACCCCGAGCTCAGTTTCTAAATTAAATCTGCGGGCTATATAGTTAAATGAAACAGCACAATAATTTGCACATGTGTATAGTTGAAACAAGCCAACTGGGATAAATTAAGGCATGTTTAAACATGAGAGTTTTAATAAGATAATATTAGTGTGAAAAATAATTATTTTTTGGCAACAACATCAAATGTATGCAAACTAAGAAACTTTATTTTTGAAATTTCAAGATTTTATTAATAATGTCAACAGTTAATGCAATATGTCACCAGAATATTGTCTTTCAATAACTAGAATAGCCAGTGGATTGTTGTACATACCTAGGAACCAGGCATTTGTGCAGTCATATAGTGGGTAAATCTAAAAATCATTGAACATTATACAGCTTGTTAGAGAAATCATAATATTCGAAAATCCCTTGCCGCTAATGGTATCACCTAAACATGTTTTTGTAAATGGAAGCAGTCAGCAATGTAGCCAGAAAAACTCTAATCGAGGTTGCTCTTATGTCCTTAAGGACCACAACAGGGTAATTACAGAATGGTGGTTTCAAAAGCAACCCAGAGGATGTTGCTGAAATATTTCATCATAGGAATATAGGCCAGCCCCAACATTCTATTCCGAGTTCAGTGTGCCGTAAAGTGTTCAGTGTGATACACCGACTTCGCCCAATCAATACAATTTTTGTGTTCCTGGACATTATCCACCGTCCCGTTTTAAAATTGGTCTGTGTGCGTGAATTATATATTGTTGAGACTTGCTTGTTGTAAGTGTAATAGTGTGTATGATGTCTGTTTTTCTTATGAATTTTAATATTTTATAATGTAACTGTTTTAATGATACGGCGTGCCAGTATGTGTGGAATGGCAAGACATGAATTTGACAATGGTTTTTCCACGACCCATTTGTGTTGTCCTGACAACTTGAGCTATCTGTGAGAGGCCTGATTATATGTTTTATTGGACATAGGACGAATAATGTGTAGCCATCACGAATTTGTAATATGTGACGTTTTATATCCAGCCCTACGGGGAGATGATTGGATCCATGAAGTGAAAATAGATGTAAATGTAAACGATATTTCGGAGATTGGATTCTGTCTCCGTCTTCAGTTGAACCAAATCGATGAAGCCAGTCCCAATTACCTTATCAACTCAATCAACAATAATTACGAATCACGCTTACTCTAGTGATAAAAATAGCTTAATAGTGTCACCCAATTTCGCCCTATTTATCTGACGGTTGGGAATTTTGCTTCTTCCCGTGTGGTCATGCTGGGCAGCACATTTCAAAGTTGTATGAGAATAAAATCGTCCGAAACCTCCACCAAGGTACAAAATTCTGGAAAATGGCTGTATCAGGCCGACGACCTGAGGAGCGTAAATCTTTAGTTACAATAGTGCAAGAATGTGGGATTAAGCCTTTTACTAAGAAGAATGTTCTGTTCTATTATAGCCCAGTTCTTGGTGCTGTAAGCTACAGTTTTCTGTCTGTAAATGTTATGAATCCTGGTCTGGTGGCAAGGTAGGTGAATGTAGCTGTTAGAATTAGTCTTGTGTAGTAATTTGATATTCTCAGTAGTAGTGACGTGAGTGATGTATATGTTAATATAAATCACGTATGAATTCTGTTAACAGATTCATTCCGAAGCGTGATGTAACAAATGTCCTGCTTCTTAATACATTGATTGGATCCGGATTGTACATTTATAATCGGCCACATTTAAATGCTGCCCCATTGAAACTACGGATTGCTTATAGGTGAGTTGTAATGGTATTTTCCAACTTAGTAAGTTTGCTGGGCCATGGCTCGACATAGGATGCCTACAATTATTAGGCCGAAGGAAGCAAGCAAGGCAAATTGCAGTGGTTACAGGATCGAAGTGAAATAAACGGGGATAATCAGAACAGTGTAAGACATGAAGCCAGCAGGCATTGCAGGTATAAAAAGAGGGAATATCTGAAAGACAAAATTGGTGAGCTTCCAAAAAACAGTAAGAACTAGACCTGTATAGAGGAATAAATTTCTGTAAGAGGGGTTACTAACCTGGAAGTAACTTGGTGAAGGATGAAAATTGTAATCTGCTTCCAGGTTCCCACAACATTTTGAATAAGTGGAAGAACTACTTTTCTCAGTTATTGAATGTACATAGAGTCAGTGATGTTGGGCAGATAGAGATATATATACAGCTGAGCCATTATTACCTGATCCTAGTCCTTTTGAGGTTAAAATTTCTACTGCAAAGTTGAAAAGATATAAATTGCCAGTTAGTGGTCAAATCCTAGCAGAACTGATTCAAGCAGAAGGTGAAATATTACATTCTAGGATCCATAAGCTAATTCATTTGGAATAAGGAAGACTTGCCTGATCAGTGGAAGGAATGTATTATTGCACCAGTTCCAAAGAAGAGTGATAAAACTGACTGTAGTAATTACCAGGGGATATCACTGCTGTCATCTTCATTGAGAATTTTATCCAATATCCTCTCAAGATTAAGACTATATGTAGATGAAGTTATTGTGGTTTTTGATCAACTACTGATAAGATCTTTTTTCAACAGAACAGTCATTACTCATTTGGGAACTTGTAATGTGTAAAAAGCTATCCTGGCTGATTGGATAGCTTCAGTATAAGTTATCATGTTTTTCTGTCTTATCATCTAATGCATCTTATTTTTATGTGTGAAATAAAGCAGTTTTATTCACTTAGGCTTGTTGTTGGCAATGATAATTCAGACTGGGAGCTAGTTCGCTCTGGTGTGCCACAGGGTTCAGTCTTGGGACCTCAACTTTTTAATATTTATATCAACGATTTTCCCCTTGAAATAAGAGAATTTTTTGAAGTCATAATATTTGCAGATGACATAAGCATTGTCTGTACAGCCAAGGACTATAATAATTTAAAAATAAAATTAGATGATATTTGTAGTCATATGAGTAGATGGTTTCAGGCAAATCTTCTTGCATTAAATCTTGACAAAACAAAAATTATAAAGTTTACACCAACAATACATACTGATTATCCACTAACAACTATGCTTCTTAACACAATACTCAAAACAGCTGAAGCTACAACATTTCTGGGTTTACAGATTGATAATCATATGACTTGTAAGGTGCATGTAAATCAGTTACTTCATAAATTGAGTATGGTTGGATTAGAAATGCGAAAATTATCTTACATTCTAAACAAAAATAACTTAAAATCTGTTCATTATGCATATTATCATTCTTTAATGAAATATGGCATAATATACTGGGGTAATACCCCTGATTGTCTTAAAGTTTTTCGTATGCAAAAGAAAACAATAAGAATAATGATGGGAGTTGGACCAACTCGCTCATGTCGTGATCTGTTTAAGAAGCTGGGAATATTGCCAATTCCCTGTGTATACTTGTTATCACTATTGACTTTTGTTGTAAAAAAACCGTGACAAGTTTTTGATAAATAATATATACACAATTGGCACCAGGAATAACAATCTTTTTCATATGCCTGCTTCTCGTTTGTTGTTGTATCAGAGCGGTGTGTATCACTCAGGTGTCAGGTTCTTTAACATGTTACCAGACAGTATCTCAATGTTAAGAACAGATACAGATCAATTTAGGGTTGCTTTAAAAAGATGTTTATTAAGAAATTCCTTTTACTCCATTGAGGAATTTGTTGACCATGTAAGAAGCATAAAGATAAATGCACAGTCAGAACATATTGTGGGTCCTGTCTGTGTTCTGAGTCAAGGGGGCTGTTCCCAATTGTTTTAACATCTAATATTTAAACTAAGAATTGGAAGGTTGAGTTGTATCAATTCTAGTTGATTGATGTTGTCAGCAGAGTTAATATTTTCCTTTATAATTTGTTATAATTTGATTGACAACTTGCGCTTTTTTGCAAAAGGCCTTATTTATTATTTTATATTTTATATGTTTTCTTTACTGACAACTTGTATTGTTTTCCAGGAGGCTTGATTTATTGTTACTTTGTACTTTAGATTTTACATATTACATTTAATGTGTATCTGTACTCTACTGTATGTGACTGTTTGTCTCTGACATGATATATGACAGTTTTTATATCCAGCCCTATGGGGTGACTGTTGGATCAAAGAAATGTATCTTAATAATAATAATAATAATAATAATAATAATAATAATGTGTTAGTATGAAGTTTGACAGCTCTCAGAAGTAAACAATGTCATTTGTGTAACCAGTGCCATATTAGAAGATAATCACTGAGCGGCAGTTATGAGACTGCTCAATAAATTCTCTGTTCCTGTGGATTGTAATGTTACAAAAATCTGACTGTGAACTTGTCATAGTTCAGTTTCGTGACCTCCCACTCTCTTTCGCCGATATCCATGTTAATCTTAGAAAATGATAAGAACAGTTCATTTTCAAGCAAAACTTAGTGCTGTGCTGTTAGTTACCTTATGATACATGAACATTGTAAAGATGATGATGATACCGCTACCTTAATGCCTTTCTCTTTCAGCACCTTCGGTTCTCTCATGTTCACGTTTGGTTCAGTTCTCCTGTGGGCTGTACTTAGAAGTGTACTTCCCCATAATGTGACACTCTGCAGCCTTATTGGACTATCCTCAGGAGTCACTCTTATTCGAGTGGGACAGAACTACTTAGATTTTGTAGATTCACAGCTCGAAATTGATGGATCTGCATAAAATACATGATAAAGTCTGTTCTTTATGTAATAATTCTTATTTACACGCTTAATGGTAGGATAACGTTTCAATTTGGACATTGAGCAGTGAGACGTGTTGTACTAATGGCAGGCTATCAAATTATGTGCAAGAGTGAATCTGTCAGAATTAAGAAAAAATACAGTTTTCAGTTCAGGTAACAAATAAACTTTTCAGTAATATGTTCTATATCTCGATTGTGCTCTAGTCTGTAATAAAGGAATAGAGACATTAACCTTCATGGCATGAAGTTCCTGGCGCTACACAAGAATTTTCTATCTAGAATGCTGTATATTTGCTCCACATTCAGCGTCATTTGCACAAAAATGAGTTCTGTGCATCAGCAATTTCCCAAGGTGGTCTCTAGCTACAGTAGATTGAAATCTTTGTGTTGTGTTGCGTTGCTTAGTTAAATAGATGTACTACTGTCATGTAATATGTTCTCTGTAATTGTTTAATAGAAATCTGACATAATTAACTCCACTATGGACCATCAGAGTTGTACGAGGCTAAGTGATGCGTGATGGTTTTGTATTTACCGTCACACGCAAATCACTTCTCCCTTTTGAAATTATTCAATTTATTTGTTACAAAATGGGGGCAGGATAACAATTGCAGTTTTAAAAGTATTGTTAAAATAAACTTGTTCCTCAAAAATAAGCTGTGTGCTGTACTACTGATCCTTGCACATTTAGTCATTATAATCAATGCCTTGAAGTTTTTAAGTATAGTGGTGTTAGTATATAATAAATATGCTGTATTTTGTTTCAGTATTAAACACATTTTCTGATTTGCTGGTATTTTAGATCTTATCCTACTGGTAAACTGATAATAAACTGTAATTACTCCGTCCATCAAGCAAATGTATGTGGACTTAGTTCTGGCTTCAGCATTTTTCAATTGTTTTTTAATTAAAAATCAGAAAGAAATTGTGAAATAAATAAGGTACAATTGCATTAATTTGAAGGTTCCTACATGTGAGATAAAGGAAATAAAGGCTTTTGAGAAAAATCAAATGAGGAACTGCAGTATATCCCATGGTTAGTATAATCAGCTCCATATAAAAAACTATTGATAATCAGTACAAGAACAAGACAAATTGTACAGGTGAAATGTGAAACTAGTTATATGTAAAATTTGAGATTTTCATGGCAGCGAAGTTTCCTAATATAGTCTAGTGGGTTATGAGACCAAGTAGTCTGATAGGTAGTTACCAGTGTTCTGGAGGAACATAATGGTTCAATCTTCCACTTCAGCATGAAACTAGAGGCAATGTGTTCCTCTGAAATATCAGTACATACCTACCACATGGAACACTACAGTACAAAACTATTTATCAATTATATACACCAAATAAAACTATTGTATGTGAACTGAAATTAAAGTTGTAATTATACTGAAATACACAGCTTCCACGTCTTTGGTTTCTGCCTTCGGTTTGAGAATAGACCAACTCTTTCCTGATGCAGAATCCAGCCCGAGGATTCAATGTTTTTGACAGAAAAATATGACACTACAGTCCCTTGCAAATCACAGATTTCATGTATCTGTTATTTTCCATTTATATCCAGATTTGCTGATCATGGTATTTGGGTTCTTGTAACAATATTTTTAATGTATATATAAGAAATGTCAGTGGCTTCAGCATTCAGGAAATACATACTTACTGAAAACAGGGCTGTAATGGGCAATTGAATCCACTTCATAACCTCACACCCTCTTTACATGATTCCTTTTAATATTATCCTTATCTGCACCAAGGTGTTCCAAGTGTTCTCTTCCCTCCAGAATTTCTGAGTAAAATTTGGTTATACAGTTAGGTTCTTGCATGCATTAGTCATGGCTGCAATTTCCCGAACTTCCCAGTTTCATGCAAACCTCTGATTTCTAGGAATGTAACATTGGCAGAGGCTTGCATTTCTTCCACCTCTGACTGGATTCGGACTTGGCACAGCCCTTGCAGTTCAACAGTACAACTGACAATGCTGCTTTGGATGATGCAGTCATAATTATTTAGCAACACTGTATCAATTACAGAAGTTGTGTACATGAATGAGATGATGAAATATTACAGTGTTACTATTAGAAGGTCTACATACCATCTGGTGTCATCTGTTTTTGATGGCTAAGAACTGTTTCTAATGTTTCTTTAAGGTTAACAGATGTAGGACTTACCTATCCTTTAAGGCCGCGCCATAGCTCAAGCGGTTAGTCGCTGGCTTCCCACCGTGGCGGCCTGGGTTCGATCCCGGGTCTGGTCAAGTGGGATTTGTGGTGGACAAAGTGTCGCTGGGGCAGGTTTTCTCCGAGTACTTCGGTTTCCCCTGCCAATCTTCATTCCACCAAATTCTCCATCATCATAATCACCCGGAGCAGGTACAATAGGCCAATCAGTGGCCGCAGTGCCGAGTGGAGCCAGCTGGACTCCACCCCCCACTAAGCGAATTAAAAAAAAATACCTTTCCTTTATAATTGTTGAGTTTGGCTGAAACCCACATAAGCATGGTACTTATCTTAATGAGTATGAATTACAGAAATGTGCGCTTGATTCATAAAAATATAGCTCATTCCAGTTTACATTTTCATCTCCTGTGGATATTAGTAGTCGTATATCATTATTTTTTTGTGATTTATTTTACAGCAGGGTCAGAGGAGAGCCTCAAATGGTAGGATGATTACTGAACTGGAGAAAATTTGGAAGCAACTGTGACCTGACCATGGTAATATCCTGTCATTTGCCTGGATGGAGTGCAGAAAACATTAAACATATCAAGAGAGCTATTGTTCTGATTATAATCTGAACCAAGCATCTCCCACATACAAGTCTAGACCATTACCACTACACCAACCTGCTCAACTTCTGTACAACTTTGATGAGGGTTTCAGATGGGAAGGTTGAAAGGTTGCTTATAGTAATGTTCCATACTATATGATTTTTATAAAATTTTATTAACATCAAAGAAATATATAAAAGCACAGAAGTCACACTGTTGTACTGTGCTTGTTTTCAAATTTATGATGTGATTTGATGAGCGGAATGAGTTCATACACAAAAAAACTGATTATGCACATTAAATGTCATTACACTATATCACATTCATACAAAATCAACAGTCTTGTTGATAACAATAACAAATAAATGGCAGTCACTCGACACTGTCACACAGTGGAGACAGAGACGGGCCATCATGGCACCTGTCCCATGCTTGAATTCTATGTATTGGCAGATGATATACAGATTTTGTACTGAAAAAAATAATCCTTGTAGCTAATACCATTTCAAAATAAGCTATGTAATTACACACACAAAATCCTCCAGTGAACAGAAGGTGAGGCAAGTCACAGCAGGTGGACCATGATAATTGTTTTGCCTTCTCTTAGGGAGGGGTTAAAAGATTCAGTTGCCACTGGCAACCAAATAATTTTGGCTGGTGACAATTTTCACACTTGGCTCCAACCAGAACTTCCAGTCATCTTTCACATGTATCTCACATGACCTGTCAGCCCACCAAGCACTGCATCTATATATTTAAACTGTTTTTTGGAGCTTGTATTGTGGGAACCCATAATATAGTTAAGTAACCACATGTCTTGCTTCCAGTTGTAATCAGTCACACAGTTCAGCTGGAAAATACTGTTTCACCTGTATCTGGCCTCCAGATTTTAAGAAATTCTCAATGACTGTATAAGAGGTAAAGAACAGTGCTTGAATTGGAATACTTTTACCTTATAATACCATACAGGATGTTTGTGGGGACACATGGTAGTGTAGTTGGTTGAGGCACTATGCTACCAGCCAGAAGGTCGCTGGTTCAATTCCTGATGAGGTCATTGAATTTTTTCAATTTACGTAATCCTTCCAGCTGCAATATGGCCCTGGGTTGGACTCAACCTCTAACAGAAATGAGTACCAGGAATTTTCCTGGGGATAAAGGGCAGTCGGTCGGCATGTGAGGCTGACAACCTTGCCGCTATCTGTGAGCTGATTGGCTAGATGTGGGAACCTCGACGTCTCACACCCCTATGGGTCCTCACAGCCTCTTACAGGGATAGCTTTACCTTACCTATTATAGGATGTCTGTTACTTCTGTGTCTACTCGACTAAATGTCTGATATTTAGAAAACTGCAGTTGGAGTGGTCAAATTACAGTGATGCCCCACATTACAGAAGCATGTTCTCGAATACTAGTTTGTATCTTCACCATTTGTAACTTAATACAGTGCAGCCACCCATTAATATTCATTGGCTTAAGGTTTTCACTCCCTTAGATGTTCGCTTCCAATTCAAGCACTGGAAATAAACTTGTTTGAAGTTATAATTCATGTAATTTCTGCCATTTTGAATAATATGATTACACAGTAAAAACCATCTTATGTGACTAGTAATGGATCACATTTAACACATGCAGTTTCTTTAATTTTCATACAGCTTCAATTTGAAGTGTACTTAAATTTGTTTGTAAAGTATAAAACACCTCTGAGGGTATGTCATACACCTCAAGCATGTAACCTTATGAAAGGCAAGTCCTGTGTGTTCAACAAGAACCCCACCATGTGCTGAAAATAGATTCTAGTAACTCTGTAATGATTATATGATGATTTATGTCACTGATGATGACACACCCCCAGATGTTGTGGACACAATATAATTACATTTTTACACAGGATGCTTGAGAAATGAATGGGAAAATTATGTTCCCTAACTTATCTTGCAATCTACACTGTACAGTTTATACTGTACACAATTTACACTTAACCCTTACAGAAATCAGCTCAAATAGTTGGACATCATGGAAGATTTGATGTTCTTATGGCAATGATAATGAGGATGTGATGCCATGCAGTCTGGCTGCCTCCATTTTCAGGGTTATCTGTTCTCCCATTCACTCTTCCCTTGATCAAGCCCTTCAGCGGGTCACTACTCCCTACTGGTTCACTCAGAACACTCATTTCTCCCATTTGCTCTACCATTAAGTTCTTTACAGTGTCAATATTCTTTACACCCTTCCCGCTTTCTCCTTGTTCCCACTGGCTTGCTCAGAGCCCCAGTCTTGTTCCCACCCCCCTCTCCATATGTCCATAACATTTTTGCCAAGCTTGGCTTACTCTTCTACCATACTTTCCAAAACACTGGTTATATAGTAAATTCTAAAGGCCCTATGATGGTGTATAACACTCAGAATTACTGGGTTTTCAGACTTTGTCTATCCTCCTGTATTCTAAAAACTAGAAAACATAACATTTTGGAAACTGGATCTGTTTCCGTCCTTGAGTGAGGGGGAGACATCTACTCTGTTAGGTCCCCTAGAAGGAGCTAACCTCAATCACTGGGCAACCCATGTCAGATTCACTACAGCTATTTAAACACCTTAGACCAGACTATGTTGAAGGGAGATAACAGGAAAATATGCAATAAAAATTGTAATGAAGCACGCATATTTGTGAAACTAGAATAGAAAAGGAGGTAGAAATCTATGCTACTAACCTAGCCAACAAAGCAAGTCTATGAATACCAATGCATAGAACAACTTTTTACTTTATGATCATTTCAGAAATCCTTACTTCTTACCTAATCCATTTATAAACATTGAATATATTTCCACTTTTACCATTCCAAATTTGTTTCACTCAACCATCAAAGTTATCACACAGCCAAATGCATGATTCTGTAAAGGTCTGTAACAATGGTTAAATCATTGTATGAATATTATACTAGACATTGTCCATTCTCAGGAGTATCTGATATGCAGTGTTTCAGAAACTGAATCTGTTTTCATCATTAGGCACCAAGGGCGAAAGCAGCCTAGTGAGGTGGACCCATTAGAAAGATTTGGTCGCACGCAATGGATCCTTCCTATCAGGCTCAGCTTTATAGGCACCCCCCCCCCCCNCATGAGCATGAAACCATAAAAAGGTGTTTGTAAATGTTTTTCAAAAGATATTAAATGCACAGGCACATTTTTGGCAAAACATACTTTAGTTCTGCTAGCATTAACCTTACACATGGTTCACAGATGAATTTTGGTGATATACCACAATTTAAATGTGGCAAAATACTTGCCTAAAAATGCTGCAAAAATGGAAAATTGTCCAAATCTGCCTACATAGGTGTTTAAATCCACAAGTGCTGGCAGAAATGTTGAAACTTGCCTCAAATTAGAACACAAAAAGGTGTGCATCCAAGTGCTGTTGCAAGGTGACTGGTCCCCATCATGAATACAAACTGTATCCATTTTATAGATGCTTACTATAACAGAATTACATCCTTGAACATGTGTGCACAGTGATGGAATACCTTAAAGCTGTATCCAGTCCTGAAGGTCTTGGCTCAAGAATGGTTTAACATGACCTCACATCTGTTATATAACATCTCTAAATGCAAAATTTCTATTGCTTTGTCTTTTAAATATATTATCTCAACACACTGATTACCACAGCTGGAAAGTTACTGTTAGCACTATTGCATCTATGCTGCCAGATTTAGGAATTTCTCATGAGGTATGCAGAAATTAAAAATACTTTAAGCTAGATTTCTATATCATATCTTGTGATTTGTTTTATCCACTGTCTAGAACAGTGTTTCCCAAAGTGCTGTCAAAAATGCTATGATCTAATTATGCTGCATATACAGTGACAGAAAAAGGCCATATTAAATTAGAATAGAAAAAGTACTTCATACATATAATTAAGGTTCATCATTAATTATATTTTTAAATTGCAAGGTCACATTTTAATAATTTCTTATAGGTTGTGGGCCTCACACAATTTTACTCACATCAAAAGAGTCTTACACTGAGAGACTCTGTAAACCACTGACCTAGAGCAATGATTGTACTGCTTCATGGTACCATTATCCTGTTTGCAGACAGTGTGTAATGACAGAAAACAATTTTATGAATGTTCAATTCAGCTGCTTGTAAATGAGGAAACCTGGGAAATTCACCATTGATAATAAAAGTGCAAACTGTATCTACAGTTTATGTTATGTACAGATATGATTAGTATAATGAGCCATTTTTCCTAACTCACTGGGTAGGATATTTCTGAAAAACAGCTTGTAACATAGCTTAAGCAGCATAATTACTTGCTGAGAGCCAGTGGCTTAAATTCTGAACAATGTATTCATTCAAATTACATTCAAACACACGAAATTCATGCCTGGAATGGACATATAGTATTTATATGTCATTCCAATCAATACCAAACAGTCATATTTCAAACATCCTGTATAACTTCATCTTTGTGTATTACAAGATTCTCAATGAAAAACAAATTTATAGATCCATGTAAAAATGAAAATAAAAACTTCAAAACAACACTTTATATTCAAAATTCACAAAAGCATAGAAATATGAAAGAATATTCTTACTAAATAAATGGAAGAATATTCCTGCTAAATAAATGAACACTGTTCATAATATGCTTCTTGTGCAGCTTGGCAGTGAATATCCATGAACACAATACACAACAGGCAAGTGAAATTCACTTCCAAAACCAACTAACTTCAAACCAAAAATAAGACAACTTCTTTCCTGCAGTGAACTCTGTATATTGCAAGTTACTCGCTCTTGCTTTACAAGTATGCCACATACTGTTTGGCACATCTTCCATTTTCGAAGCCCTTTCCTAATTCTGGTAAAATTTTTAATAATCTTATTTTATGCTATAAAACATAAAATTTGAACCACCATGTTTTTATATACTTATCTCATTAAATGACCATAAAAAAGATCAGATAAATGTTACTGACATAAACATTTAGTATTTTATTTCATATACACACTTTTTTCATTGATGAAATACTTTTTACTTGTGAAAACATTTGACTCTGGCATAAAGAACACACACGGATGTACATGTAGATCTTCCCACCAATGAAGATTACAGTCTTCTTCAGTGTGACATCATGTTGCTTGGTAAATAGGTACCAATAATTCAGAGGAACCATGAAGATAGAAGCAGCAAGTTCCTCCAAAACTTTGACATCCATTTACCATAGAACAAGGCATCACATTCCAGAAAATATTAATGTTCAGAGGAAGTACTGTAAGAACCTCGTATCTCACTTGCCACTATTATTTTAGAAATAAGACTGTCTAATCTTCAAAATCTGTTAACGAACAAATACGATCAATAATGAAAGGCAAATTAAATTCACTTTTAGAGGGAGATCTATGGGAGAAAACAGAACAAAATGCCTTAAGCAGCTACTGCAAGACAACAAAGACAGGAAAGAGACAGAATTTCAGCAACTGTGGGTTAGTTAGTTGGTTTAAACACTTTCTAAACATATGCATGACTTATTCATCTTTCTGCATCATTAGGAAGGCATCAGCAGAACAAATTACATAGGCTGGCAGTACAAATCACAGGTTCCATCAAAGCAATATCCAATTGCATCTTAATAAATGTTGATTTTCTCCTTCATCATATATAATTCTGCAAGTGAAGACAAAAATGCCATTCCTTTCTTTCAGTTACAGTTTCAAATTATGAGACACAGAAGTTCAAACCATCATAATACAGCAACATAAGAATATACACTTGGAAATGCATTTGCTTCTTTAACACCACTGTCACCACCAGCTCAGACTACAAATTATTGACTGGTACAGTGAGTAATGAATAATGAACTGGAAATGATGTGGAATTAAGTGACTGTGGCCTAGCTTGCGGTACTATCCCAGCACATGCCAGAATGGATCGAGGAAAACCATGAAAAGTCAGTCAGAATAGCCAGTGGCCTGGTTATGACACGAAGGGGCACCTTCGAATTACAAGTCAGAAGCGAGACAGATTGTGTCAACTTGTTCAGTTGATCATGGAATCGAAACAAAGAAATAAATGCAAATTAATTCTTGGAAAGAAAGGAACTGAGTTGCTAGGAGACATTACAACTACATCCACCTTCACAGTGCACTCAAAGCAAATAAATCTGATGCTGCAAACAATACACTCACTTCAAAAGACATGCAACATAACATAACACTCATTTTAGTGATTTAACATGGAAATGACTATCAGATTTATAAAACAGAACGTTGTGTACAAATTATGATTATACTTCACTTATATTTATTTCGAAATCAGTGATAATGTGTCATTTACCTTTGATTTCTTCTCTCTATAAATAAAAATGTAATCAAGTATACTGCAAAATAAAACCAGAGAACAGCTCTACACACTTTGGCCAGGAAAAGACTGAACACAAGAGGTGGAGGCATGATCTAGCCGTCTGCTCCCCCACTCTATCTGCACTGCACACTTCTCATCCATACAAAAAGATCAGGTTGACCTCCTTGTCTTCCAAGAATTGTTACTGTCACTGACTTTAATAATATATTGTGACTTGAAGGCTGAAAGCTGGAATAAAGGAACAAGGAGAAGTAGCCATTGCCTAGCACGTTTCCACAGGAACAAATAAACGTGCAACTGTTGAGGAACTGTTGGAAGTGGTGTTTTCTGTGTGGTACTTACCAAAAGTATATATGAG
This sequence comes from Cryptotermes secundus, assembly GCF_002891405.2. Taxonomy (NCBI): domain Eukaryota; kingdom Metazoa; phylum Arthropoda; class Insecta; order Blattodea; family Kalotermitidae; genus Cryptotermes; species Cryptotermes secundus. Next base: position 1,331,003 of record NW_019730108.1, read on the forward strand.
GACCAGCAGCAGTCCAGTCAGTCTTCAGAATTACTTTACGATTGGCGGTTTACTGTCAATCAGTCTGTTTTGGCAACAGCTGTAACTGTCCCACTGCTACGCAACTTATTTTAATGTAATCAACTTTATTAATTTGAAAGGTTAATTGTTCAAAATGAAATGCAGTGAACAAGGGTAGTGAGACATAGGTCAATTCTTGTATGTAAGAGTAAGCGTCTTCCCATGCTTACAACAAGAAACAGGAAGACACCCGTCTAAGGTTTATTAGAGGAAAGTTACGTTAAAGAATGGCTAAAGAAATCCTTTGTGAATTCAATACTTGGCAGTTTGTGCATGCCATAACTTAAAAAGAGTGAAGTTTTTAGGGCCCAAGTGACGCTTAAGCATTTGTCAAATTCTGACAGAAATACACTGGAGTCAAAAATCCTTAAACTCTTGTAAGCTTTAAACAGAGTGGAGGAATATGTAATTAAGATACTCCTATTTTTCAAAAATAGCCAATCACTAAAATTTAAGGGTGTGACAGGGCAGTGACGCTGGTGAAAGCCAGGAATTGAATGTCCGAGGAAGCTTCATGTTTTAGCGTCAGTCGGAAAGAGGGGCTCGTAGGAATCAGACGCAAAAAGTCGGAAAGCTGCACTCGTTAGAATCAGACGTAAAGAGTCGGAAAGCTGCACTCGGTAGAATCAGACGCAAAAAGTCACACATTGGGCTCCGAAGCAGTTAGACATAAAAGTTACTGATATTGAAGTTGTATGAAGAAGTGGTTAAACAAGTGTTCAATAATATAATTCGTCTAAACTTGATATGTGCCTTTGTAGTTTGTGTTCATTTATTCCTTCTCAGAGTTGTGGCCCGTTCAAGGCTCTGAGATAAAGAGACCCTCAGCTCTACCAAATCAACAAACCTCACCTCCTTAAAAATAACCCTGAGATAAAATTTAGTACAGGAAAGAAGTACCTACAAGTTTGACCAACGTGTGTGGGAGAAGAAGAAGAAGAAGAAGAAGAAGAAGAGAGAAGGAGGGAAAGACGAAGGGACGGTAATAAAAGAGGTGTCAACCATCGTGTCGGGCTCAATGTCACAACAAAGAGGCAAACCACAGGAAAGGAGCCAGCAACATCCAGCAGCAATCTCGGAAAAAAAAATGGTAAAGTCGGAAGGAGCGTGAACCTCGAGAATTTCATCACCAGACACCGCAAAGGAGGTAAACCAGCACCAAAACTAAAGGTTAGTACAAAGTGCAGCATGGCGAGCCGATCACTGCGAAGCCAGACGGCAGATTCTTGCCAGGAGAGTCATGATTCACCGGCAGGGGAGGAAGTCAGCCTAGTCGCTAGTGACCAGCCTGGAGAATTAGGCAATGTGGCAGACAAAAGTGAAAGTCCTCAGACCGTGCAACCAGAACAATTCATTCAAACAAGCGCACAGGAACTTTCGGCAAAAGAAGCGGGCAGTGTAGAGCAGATGCTTGCAAGGTTTATGGCAGCAATAGAGCAAAGCCATAATAATCTGCAGGAAAGCCTCAAAACAAATAATGAAAACATTAATAATGTAAAATCAGACATTAATAGTGTTAGATCAGACCTAGGCGAAAACATTAACAGTGTTAGAGCAGATCTTGGCGAAACATTAACAGCTTGAGAGCAGACATGAATACCAATCACGAGCATGTCAAAGCCGAGATTAGAAAAATTAGAAAGGACATTCAAACCGAAAATGAGAAATGAATTAAAGATTTCAAGGCCAAAAATCAACAGACAAAGCAGGAATTTTCGGCAAAGTTAGATGCAGAAGCACGGCGGATGACCAACCTTGTAAGCCAGATGCAAAAAGAGACTGAATCTGAGTTGTTGGCAGTGAAGGGACAAATTCAGGTCATAGTTACAGACTTAAGTGATCAAATGAAAGAACAAAGGTCAGAAGTAAATGACCGGTTTGACAGGTTAGGGCAACACCTCGACAGTAGGCTGACACAACAGAAGGAGTGCTTTGAGCAAATGACCACGCAGGAGAAATCCGTGTTTGAGGGCCAATTAGAAAGTGTAAGTGCCAAAATTGTGGCATTAGAGAACAAAATTTCAGAATTACCGCGATCCTCAGTGGTAACTGAACCACAAACTGCAAACCCTAACGTTCAACCTCCTTCTGTTGCCAATCAAAGTGACCTAAATAGGGATATAGTGAAGAGTACCAGTGTTCGAACTGACGGGAACCATGTGTGTTCGTGTCAGGGGAGCAGCTGTAATGAAAGTGGCCGATGTAGTGTAATTGTGAATCGAATGCATGAGTCTACGGAGTGCACCCAAGTGTCCAGTTTTCTCAGCACTTCTGAGTTACCATTGCCCATATTTGACAACTGTTCTGACACAAACCCGGTTCTACATCTGCGTAGACCGGATGAGTATATAAAGTTCAAAGGCATACCGAAGGCTTTGCAGCTGGCAGTTGCCTATCGCTCCATTGTAGGTCAGATGAGTAGACAATGGGTCGAGACCGTATCCATAAATCTGCAAGATTATGAGGCATTCAAAAGGGAATTTTTGCGAGTGTGGTGGTCACAATCAAAAGAGGCGTTAATGAGATGCAGCCTGTATCAAGGGAAGCACAATCAATATTCAAATCTATCATTGTCAGGATATTTCCTCAAGCATGCGACCATGGCGTCGTACCTTGACCCAAGGCCTTCGCATGTTGAAATTATAGAAGCTTTAAGATATCATTACCCAGTTGGAGACCAAAGGGCAATGTTATCCAACCAATTATATACAGTTGAAGCAACCCTTGAATTATTGAGAAGAGAGGAAGAGGTAAGAGAGGGACGGTAATACAGCCACTGCCTAGCAACGGCTTGTGAACAAACAGAAGACTTTATGCATGCAGTAGTCATAGTGAGCCACAGAGTATAAATTAGTGAAACTGTTATAGTTATTTGTAGTCACAATTTATAAGCATTCAGTATATCTAATTATGTCCAAATCCTGTGTCTAGTCACTAACACATGACATTACAATAAAAGTAGTGCTCTAAATTTTAATCAGTCTTAATAAAAGTATAATGACATGAAATATCAGTACAAATTCTTAAAAGACTGGGCCACAATATATGTTACAGCTGATGAAGTAGGGTGAAGGCATGCAGAGGGGGCAGAATTACTAAGCAGACATATGACAGAGAATGTGCATCAATTCTTTCGTTGATCTGCCTTCAGTGACCAATATTATGGATTAAAAGAGTGTTTTTTTTTTCAATCAGGATAATCCAATGGTATCAACTCATACAGAAACTTTCAGAGAAGAATCAACTTTTAGGTGTGAGAGAAACAACACAATCATACTCCTTCAACTTGGTTCAATATGCAAGGTGGACGAATGCAAAGGATTAAGTTTCAATAAGTGCAAATCCTTTAGGCTGGCTGATACAGACCACTACAACAGTTGGCAGAGAGGGGGAGGCCGTGCCTTCAACTGGGCTCAGAATGACACTGACGATGTGAGAAAGCATGTCCACTTGGGCAGAAATTGCTGTCAATGGCAGTGAACGGATCAAACAAACTTAATGGGACAGCTAATGCAGTAAAAATGTCAGGGCTCCACTGACTTGACATGCTTACTGATCTTGTATTGTGCCAACTACACAAAATATGTGAAGCTTCCATGTGGGAACAAGATTTCCAATAAAGAAATTATGAGCAACTGGAACAGTTTTGTGGAAATGGATGAAATCTGTTCTCTGATTTTCTATAATTTATGTTATAAATAATACCCAACAAAAATATAGAAGAATTATGTTAAGACAGTCATAACCTAACTTCACTCCACAAAACACAGACATCTGAGGGAACACATATCTGGAAACTGAAATATCTGCTCTTTCTGGAGTATGATCGAGGTCCTCAATTTATTATGGTGAATTTACAGGATGTAACATTCTTTCAGCTTAACAGGGGGGGCCAAGAAACATGGCGGTGCAGACTTATTACAGTCTGACTGACATTACTTCTGATTCTACACAGAACCACTGATTCAATGTCCTTCTTATACCTGTAAATTCTAGTTTTGGTCTGCGGAACGGCCAGCAGTCTGCTCTGCAGATGAAAAAGTTGGGAAACACATCTCTTTAAGATATTTGTCAAGGGACCGGTTGCCACTAAACTCTCTAGGAAGAAGGCAACACATTACATAATCCCCTAGGTAAGACCAAAAATGTAGGGGCATTAGGGGCATTCATGTCACAGAATTTCATCCACACAGAAATCATAAAACATGACCATAAATTCACAAGTATGAACAAAAACTTACAATACACCCCATAAATTCTTTTTACAGAAATTCTGGATAAATACTGTTTTTAAAGTGCAAACTGTGAAGAACAAACTATTAAGCTAGAACTATTTTTGAAGGAACAATTATTTAAGAAGTTCTGATGGCATGTGTGCATGGGTCACTAATGTGGGGGGGGGGGCCATGGGTGGTCGTGTAGATGCTATTCCCACTGTATTTTAGGCTATGCAGAGCACTGCCTTGTTTTAAAGTGCCCTGAAAGATGTGAAGAAGCCATCATTCCAGTGCAAGTAGTTTTCTGAAATTTGTAATTTCCGACAGACAAAGAACTGCATTTTTATTACAACTCTGGACCATAAAGTTTCTGTAAAATATATCTCAACTTATTAGAGTCATATGGGAGTCAAGAGAAGAACAGGTCCATGTAACACGGGTAGTGATTTACGTCACAATGCAGTTGGTACACAAAGTATACAGCATAAAGTGATGGGACAGCTGTTGAATCAGAAAGAATTCAGAAAAAAGAAATTTTGGTCTAATCAAGGTAGTATCCTGAAATTTACCTGGAGGGACTGAGGAAATAAACATCAGTCTGGATAGTCAGTGCCCCAGCCGAGATTTGAACTGAGTACCTCCTGAACGTAAGTCTAGAATGTTACCACTACATCAGCTTTTTAGTGGTTCATGTTATAGAATTTCATGATTCGGACAATTTTCAAGAACATATACCTGACACAATGCATGGAAGGAACAGCTGAAGTGGATAGTTACCCCCGCTTCACATGCCACTCAATAGGAAGTATGCAGGGCATGAAAGCGAGGTTTTGTATGTTCTGAGACTTTGGAAATGGAAGTAAGTGGTTAGCTTAGCGGCCTCTGTAGTCTAGAGGTAACGTTCCCACCTCATGACTCATAGTACGCGGGTTCAAATACCCGGCAGAGGTCATCGAATTTTTAAGGGCGGAAAAATTCAGGGAACAAATCCTCCGGGAGGGATTTTAAGCCGTGGGTCCCGTGTCGTAGCTTTACGGCACGTAAAAGAACCTCATATATCCAAAGGAGGTCACTGAGCCAAATTACGGACGTTTCCCGCCCAACAGCAGTCTCTAATACCTCTGGTAGATGGGGGAAGCATTATAGATCCCTCAGCTAGTAGAGCCGGTCTCGCTGGCTGGGCGGGACTGATTGTAAGCACCAGTACCGGTAGGATATAGAGACTGGTAGAAATCACAGAGGGAAGCACAATGGACCAATACAGGTCTCAGTGCATGGGGAAACCCACCCTCTCCAATAACTAACCAAGTGGTTACCTTCACATCTTAGTTGCGCCACAGAAGGAAGCTATTTGGGCTCCAGAGCAAGTCTATACATAATGATACAAAGAAACTTTTTCAGCATTCCTGCCAGTAGACAAGTCTGAGCTACCCAGTTTATACTCTACTGACTGAGCTTCTATTTATCTTTAAAAATTCAGTTTAGAAAAAAAAAATAACCCTAACAAATAACTTCAGAACAGACCCATACCATTTTCCACTGTGGCAGTGAAGTATAATATAGTGATACAGAATACATATTAAAAAGGCATGGCACCATAATAAGGGTGAGCATGCACACGCACACATGTACGTGCACACGCATGCACGTGCACATATACACACACACACACACACACACACCCTCACCCATGTGCATTATTAAAAAATTATTTATGAAGTGCAAAAATACTCAGTCATAACCATTACATGTATTGGAACCTTACAGACAAGTACATAATATGTGATTCGTGGTTCCCATGGCGGTGTTTTCTGGTGTGAGGCGGTACAGTCTGCTAGATAGCTACCAACATTTTGGAGAACCGTATATCTTCGGTAAATGAGAGTAAGCAAAGCTCTGGAGAATGTATGGTACAAATATGGTGACAGCGAGGAACAAAACTGGAAATTGTGCAAACAGATTGAGCAACGACAACAGTGCAATGAATACTGGCCCTTCTAAGGGCCACTGTGTCCTTACTCTGTGTCTCCTGACTTCCCTATACCTGCCGCTGCTTCGCTCAGAACCATTCCTTCTCCCACTCACTCTGCCCTTACAAAATGCACTTTAAGGGGCCAGCACTCTCTAGCCTGTTGCCCCTGCTCCTACGAGTTCACTCGCAGCCCTGCTCTTGGTGTTCTCCCCTTCCCTGTATGCATGTCATTTTCTTCACATTCAACTTAATATTCCACCACAAAGACAGAGGCAGAAATTTCCTCCAAAATTATGGTAATCATCTACCAGACTACATAGCACCACATTACAGAAAGCAGTGATCTTAAAGTACAAAATACTTTAAAGAACAAATTACTTTCAACTACATTACATTTTGCAAACAGCTCAGTAATGAATAAGAGGAAATGTACATCATCGTTATATAATCAGATGAAATAATACATAATTTGTATTCATTACTGAGCTATGATCTGAATTAAAATTTCCTAGCAAACAGCAAGATAAATTTTCATCAAAATTTCCTTGACAATGTGACTTAATTAAATGACAGTAATTATCACTTAACAGAATTTCCCCACAACACTTTTCCATGCCATTTAAAATCACATAGCCTGACACTACCAGACCAGTCAATTCAAACCCCCCTTTATGCAATATACACTCCAAGTCATAAAATATTATATACAAGAAAATTGTCAGAGCTGTTGGAAAGCTAACTCATCTCAAAATTATAGTAATTCTTTGTTGTTGAGAGTATTTCATTTAAGCTTAGTTTATTATTTTCTTTTCTTTGCAACATCCTAACACATTAAGTGCTGTGGGAACATTTAATTTTACCCTTTTGCTGTGTTAGGCATGGCAAGTGTGAGACATGTCACATCACAACACACACTGCAGTATTATTTGCTTCCATTTTTAAAACATTAAGCCTAAATTTTGCAGCAATATTTAGAACAACACATATCTATTCCTCCTGGAATTAGTGAAAAAACTGGACTAAATTAATACTACTAGAATCAAATAAAGTTTCTTTCCAACTTTTTAGGTTAACAATCTGGTAACTGGGGAAAGAACTATAATGTACATCACAAAAGAATACAAAGAAGAAAAATAAAGTCTGGGACTGTTAACAAGTAGACACCAGTAACATATCTTCTCTAAAATGCCAAGCACATCTAAGTGAGTTATTAAATTCTGTTCCAAGGGAAATCCTGAAAACATTCAAATCTGGTTGAATTCACTGCTTTCAGATTTACACTAAGCCAAGTTCAGAACTCTTAATACTTTCACACTACCAATGTCAGGACAAGGCCCTGAGAAATTCTTTCAATGTCCAATTAAAAAAAATCACTAGCATCTTGATATAAGAAGACCATCAGTTAAAAGTTTATTTATGTCAGTTATGCACGTACCTAATTGTAAGGCACTTGCCAGGATTTTATTAAAAATTGTAAGAATTATTTATACCCATTTACATTCTTAACTTCTGAGCTTACAGCTTATCCTTGTTCTTATTTTCTGTATTGAACAGACACCCAAACAAAAAGTTTATTTTTATACGATCAGGGAAACATGTGTTTCTTCCTCAAATATGTAATTTTCACTTAACTTCTTTGGAATTAACATATCACCAGACAGTAAAATTAAGTGTTCTGTTGGAGGAAAACCAACCTCAATATGTAACACATTTTATATTGCATGTGTGTACCATAAATTAACAATCTGGATAAAAACAGAATCACTAGCACAGACAAGCGGGCAGCACCTCCCAATGCAGCCAGGCTCTTGTTCTCATTATACCTGCTTAGTGACACAATGCAATGAAACTTAAGGGCAGGGTGATGAAGACAAGTTAAGGATAGACAAGGCAGAGATAAAAACACTGCAAGACTCAGCTGGATATGCATGATTAGTCAAGGAAACTAAATGTTGAAATACAAGACATATTTAAATTCTATAACGAAGCTGAAGAAAAGAAACGGAAGGACAACATACATAGAAAGGGTGCATACAGGCTGCCAATGGTGGTTCAGAATTACTGTGGAGGCCTACAGGGGAAGGAGTACAGAGGAAAAACAATAAGACTGTGGTAAGATGATTTTCCAATTGCTATAGCTGCATAATCTGTACAGAAAGGGAAAATAAAACACAGCACAAACCTTTCCAACCTATACAATGGACTAGCAAGAATGGGACCACCTCCTGGGCTACTACATTATCAAACAGGGAAGGTCTGCATACCATGATCACCTGGGAAACTATGTTAATGGTGGCACAAATCTCTATTAGGACCAGCCCTGCTAGAAAGGGCAAAGGGTAGGGCCCAGACCAAAGGTACACCCTGTCCTACAGGTTATGTAGCAGGTCTGAAGCTGACAACCTCACCGCATAAACCCATACATATTTGGAAACCTAACAAAGGAGGCCAAGTGGATAATTTACAGAAACGGCCAAAAAGAGGTTATAAAGTGAAGATATGGGAGTAAGAGAAAACCAGAAAATGACAAGCACATATCGTAAAGGTGGCCAAGGTTCTTAGAGGACATAAGCAAGAATGGATCAGGAGAAGAGTTTGGGCGGGGCGGGGGGGAGACAGCACAATCTTGTGCCATTGCTTCTATTACAATTATTTAAATATCAACTTACATAAAATAACTTTAAAAATTTAGAAAGAGCAATTATTTTTACAAGGAACAAAACTAATAACCAATAACATTCTTAAATCCTTGCTCTTTACTATAATATAAATATATGCTTTGTCTGTGTCGCTGTATATCAAAATATACATAATAGTACATGTCACATTTACATTTGTAGCAGTGACTGACAACTTCATTGCAAACCTAAACATAAGTTACAGATAACACAGTCTTAACTTGTGCCACAAGCTGCAGCATGTGAAACTGTATCGCAATAGGACATCTGGCTGAGGCGCAACTAGCACAACCCTATCTGCGTCAAAACTCTGCACAACTTGGTTTTCAAGAGCTCTTGCATCAGACATGTCCAACTGTTTGCCTCTCAACACAATGGCATCTGAGAAGGGAGTTTAGTTTATGACATGAATTAGGAATGTAAAAACAGACGGAAATATGTTAGGAAAAGTATGCAGAGCACACAATTCTGGCTTTCTCACTTCATTATGGACTCCAGATGAGCAACCCTTCCAGCCACACCATCTAGTTCTTCATGACAACTTACATTGCCTAAAAAATAATGAAAGTGATGGACGTGTATCTTATAATTTGTTTCTGTTTTACCATCCACCATGCAACAATGTTAAGATTTAAAATTAAATCGTTCTTAAAATCTGTGACTCCACTACATGTTTTTGTCTACTAGGCCATCAGGAAACACACTGATATTTGGGGAGGGGGGACTGCTTTGCCTTCCGTGCTACTGTGATTGGTGTTTTCGTATTTATAATGTTTCTACGTGAAGCTGACATACTTCCTCCTTCTACGCCACAGGTACCGCTTTCATGCCTGTTGTCTATCAAGTGTGCAGTGTGGATCTTATAACAACATTAACATGTACATATTTTAGAGTTCTTACCATCAAAATAAACTTCAACCAACTCCAATTAAACTTAATTTCATATTAAAATTATAACCAGCAATCCAACAACACAATACTGGCCATAAAATATGCATACATTTGTAAGTAATGTATACACATGTACATTTCATCACTTACTGCTGTCCAATTATATCAAAACTTAGAGTGGGCTAACAAATTCTAGTACGGTAAAGCTATCCCTGTAACAGGCCGTGAGGGCCCATAAAATTGTGAGACGTTGAGGTTCTCACATTTTCCAGACAATCGGCTCGCAGATGGCAGTGAGGCTGTTAGCCTTAAGCACCAGTTGCCCTTTACCTCCATGAATATTTCTGATACTCATTTCTGTTAGAGGCTGAGTTGACCCCTGGGCCATAGTGTGGCTGGAAGGATTAGGTCAACTGAAAAAATCCAGTGATCTCATCGGGAATCAAAACAACGACCTTGCAGCTTGTAGCATAGTGCCTCAACCAATTACACTATTGCATGCCCCCAAATTCTAGTTAAGACTCCCAAAAATCTAATTTCATGTAAATCAGCTCACCGGCTGGTACATGCAGACAGGCAGTCACAATGACAATATTCACAACTTTCAGTGTGAATGCACCACAAAGGTCATACTTGTTTATTTCAAACATGTTGGCATATGGACCATGTCTAAAACAGAGATGGATGATTAATTTTATTTATGGTCTTTTAATGGGATCATCGGCTGCTCACAGAACCAAACAAGGAGGGTGGTTAAATAAGTGATATAAAAATAGCATTGATAATAATAAGAGAGTACCTGTTCATCCCTGTTCTCAAAGCTACAGAATTCATCTCCCTAAGGATCTATGTATCACATAATGATCAGCTGAGGATGTGCTGTGACCTAGGTACAGATTTCCGAAGCCACATGCACAAGAAAGTCGCCTTCATATGGGATATGGCTGACTTCCATGTGAAGTTACTAACACCAACAAAACCCATCAGAACTGATGATGTAGCTAAGAATATCTCTCATAGATGGCAGCATCAGTTAATAGCCTGGGTGCTATTTGTTCACCAAAAAGTAATGATAATTCTAACACCCATGCATCACGTATTCACAAGCTGTGAGGTTCACAGTGTTCATCTCAAACACACTTCTCCAGCCCAGCAGCGTGCTCAGAAAAGAAGGTTAAATAAGCGGCTATGTCAGTTGCATCAATCCCAGTCTCAAACAGGACCATCATTTTGGAATGAATGTGGACTTGGGTACCAGATGCAAAACAGATGCACTACGGTAATCCACCCACTTCTCTTCATTTTCAAGATAAATAAATTTTTAAGTAAACACAGAGAATGACCAATGGCAAGGCTCTTGAGTACCAAGTGCTACTCTATATTAATCGATCAATCATCTTGCATACTGACTGGCCACTTACGATTAAGTTTTCTTTACATGGTTTCATGTACATTTCCTTTTTAAAACAAAAACATACCCAGAATTCCCTTACATCATCCAAACCCACTACAACATGTAACAAAATGTACAAATGTACACTACAGAAATACCTCTTACGAACATTACGATACATCCCATTCTTTCATTGGATTCAATCATGTTAAAATGTACAAGCAGTCCAAGATCAAATAAAATTTAGGAATTTTTACTGTCCTTTAAGCAGCCCATGCCTGCATCTGCTGCTTTTTGATCGATTACTCACGTCCGACTAACACTGTGTCCTATGAGTCCAGTTTTGCTAGTTCTGCAGTGTAGATTCCAATGCTCTCCATATCAAAGAGTACAAAGTAGATCTGTTTGAGCGAAGATGACATCACATTTACGAAGTAGTTGCTGATGGCTTTCAGGATTGTTTGGGCAGCCTGCTGCTTTGGAAAGCCAGCCCTACCACAAGGAAGACATGGCAATTAGTTATTAAAAGCTGTTGTTTCAACTGCTGAGGTTATACAATCATAAAAATAAGACGAGTAAAATATCATGAATGATGTATATATATATATATATATAAAGACTAAGACCGGGCACCATGGACAAGTGAGTACTTCTCTTGTTGTATTCTGCACCTCCTAGGTTAACATCTTAGTCTGGAGACTAGCTATCCTGACAGGATTTTCAAGGTTTTCTAAGTCCCTCCAGGAAAATTCCATAACAGTACACCAGATTAGGCCAAGACTGATTTTTTGCACATCTTCTGCAATTCGTTCTTCAGTAACCATCCCACCATTCGGTGCTACACAGACTGAGCTGCTCAAGCTGCTCTACATAAACCATAAATAAATATACAGATCTGTACAACAAGCATAGCCTACTTTAAGATACTACCCTAGCATCTGCCTGGAGAGGCTGAGGAAAACCATAAAACATTTGTTGAGACAAATCTGTTGTTGCTAGGATGCAAAAAAATTAGCTTCTGAATAAACAGTCATGAGTATTTCAAACTTCAAAGGCAGCCTGGAGCTTCCAGCTGTAAACCTGATCACATGTCATGCTGTGGTGGAAAGGTAACCACTTGACATGGTCCCATGCTCTCCGGAGAAACATTATTGTTATTATTATTATTACTTATTTATTTAATATGCACATTTGATTTTACCCAGTGGCAGTGACACAACAGACAAATAACATGCGTAACACAAAATACCACATCACATTCAAACAACACACAGCACACAAAACTACGCAAACAATAAAGGACACACCACACACAATGAATACAATTAAATGAGCACTTCACTGCACTGCTTAAAGAGTGCAATCATAGCAATGGATGCTGGAACATACCTTCCACTGCCTATAGCAGGTATGGCTAACGATTTCAGATTCTTCTGATCAGCCAGTGTGAGGCAGTTTTTCATTGTCTTCTCTAACTTCTCTGTCGCATCAACTTCATTCCATGAAGGTCCATTCACATGAATAACCCACTTCGCCGGGAAATTGTGACCAGAACATACTGCCGCTGTAATCAAATACAAGAAACCCAATGTATAAAAGTAATGCAGTGCAGAGAAATGCAAACTGCATTACTTTTAAACTCTAACCCCTTTACGCGTAACATCAAGTTAACACTCAACGCAGAAGAAAAACAGACTGGTGAACAGCACCGAGGTAGACTCGTCTTTGACTTAAAAAATTATGATGTAATTCAAAATATACTGCATCAACCGCAGCATCAATCAAACTCTGGGTCACTTTAAAAAGTGTGAACAGAACAAAAGTTTACTGTAAAATGAAAAGCATTCTAATGCCCCTGCAGAAATTGTGCATCCATCTTTAGTGCAGTTCTTCGGCCCAGCACTGGGCTCAGCAAAGAAAGCTACTTGCATTTAATTAGCTCAGATTTTGACTTAAACATGGTTTCAATCTTCGAAAAAGTTCCATAAACTGTGCTTATCATACAGTACCAAATCGATTTTGGGTTTCATGCCGAGTACAATACTGAAAGTAAACAACGGAATACAGTCTGAGCTACCGACATCATTAAATAAACTGAAAATATGATAATAAGAAAATTAATTTAAAATTGTAGCATTCATATTTCTTATGCAGTCATCTGGATACTGCCCTTTCACAAGCAGATCTTCCAAAGCTCCTGTGGACTATTTTACATGGCAGGAGGTCTGCATGCCCTGAAGCTCCCAGCATGAGGCTAACAACCTCACCTCATAAAACAATACATGTTGAGAAACCAAATGATGGCTGCTGCATGGATAAACTCAGGAAGCAATTCAGGGAGATTACAGGGACACTGAGCTATGACTTGCTGCTTGGGGTGTCCTCAGCTTACATAAGACAGAAGCATTAAGGTAAGTACAATTGGAAGGTAAAGTAAGCCAAAAGGTAAAAGAACATGAAGACCCATATTAAAGAGGATGGCAGATACAGAGAATGATACATGAGAGTTGTGGAGGATTGTTGCCATTCATAACAGAGGCAGCTAACATTCCTAGAAGCCTCCAGTGCCAAGGTACAAGCAAGTACTTAAGAAACAAATGATAATCTTTATCATTTAAACCTAGCAAAATTACAGAGACTACCAACACACTGCGGAACCTAACATCAGGTAACAGGAGTTATTCTGGGGGTCTTTTCATTGTCTCATTAGATTTTAAATTTGTTACCTGTAATCAGAAACCTCTAACACCAAACTTGTAAGCTTACAATTAAACAGTAACACGCAGGATCACAATTCACACTCACTGATCCCTTGCATTAGCAGCCAACGCTGCCTGGTTCAATACACAAATTGCAAGTTTGCACAGTTTTACACTTCTTTCTGCTATGTGGGTGATTCGCCTGACAAATATTTCTGTTGCTGGACATACTGGTATGTACTCTGACTGTCGCAAGCTTGCAAGTTGCTCTTTGATGATTGGGGTTGAAATCAGACAATAATGTTAAGATCTTCTACCCAATATGGGGTCTGGTACATCATATGCAGGTGGGACCAGGGATCTTTAAATTTCAAGACAGCTATAACGACAACTAGTAACCTTAAAATGGAAGCAGCCACAGGATAAGTCCCAAAACTCTAAAAATACTCAGACAAAGGGTAATGCATGCTTGCACAAATTTATTATAAATCTAGGAGCCAGAACTAAAAACAAAACATCTCAGGCGCTAAATATACTTGTTCTTACTAATAAAAAGAACAAGGGAAACCTCTACACATAACTAATAGTGAGTTCCTTTCATGGTGGGAAGAAAAGCCCAGTGCACTGCTGCCATGGTGCAGGGAGAGGATTGATAAGAGAATGGACAAATAAAACAGAGAAATGGGAAATGGGGAAAGGAAATAAAGGCACACAATAAACATAGGAAAGAAAGAAAGAAAGAAAGAAAGAAAGAAAGAAAGAAAGAAAGAAAGAAAGAAATTATTTTGTATGTCATCTTTAACAAGCCATGTAATAAAATGAGAATGACTTCTAAGAGTTATTATGAAAATTGTATGTGCTTGGGATCTGTGCAAGCCTGTGGTATAGTGTTCACTCTACCTGTGGTGGAATCGAGGGAACCCTGGGAGGAGCGCAGGTCATGCACTTCTTCCAGGAACTCCTTGCCTCCCCTCTTCTCTAGGGCCTGCCCCACCTCACCCATCATTGCAATGCTGGTATTCGTTGGGTGAACCAGTGCATCTGCCGTAATGTTAGTGATATCCCCTTGTACCACAGTGAGCTGTAATTGAATTAGGTTCATTTTAAAAAATATCACCCTACACATGCTTACGCTAACATGGATCTTAAACTCGATGGAAGGATGTGAAGTCAGTTTGGATAAGGACAGGGCCCAATGGCTGATTCTTGAACACAATGACAAACCTCTGGGATCCAAAACCTCACCTTCTGTCCAAGGAACAGTTTCTTTTCAGACAGTACTGTAACCCCAGTTCCAGCTGTGGTACTGTTAGCGCTCGTCTCCTTCGTCTTGCCTTTTCCTTTGCCAGGTTTCGCTGTAAGAATATGTTTTACTTATCAACAGTAAGTCAGACCACGCAGCATCAAATGACGACAATTAAAGAACAATGAAGTGGACAGAATATGGAAGGAAGCAGTTGTAACCTCAGTTGGGTTACTATCCTGGAACATGCCTGGACGGGGCTAGAGAAAACAAATAAAAAGAACCCTGTTAGGATAATTGGTGTCCTGGCTGACACTCAAACCAGGCACCACCCAAACACAAGCCAATTTACTCAGTTACATTTACAATAACAAACACCAGTCAACAGTTATAATCAAAACAGAATCAGTAACACAATCCTTATTAATTAAATGGATGAACTGAGAAGGAGAGGGAAATAGCATGACTGGAATTATGAGAGAACAACTTCTGGAGGAGTTGTGTGACATGTTCACTGTCAGATTTCTCAGCAACTCCCTTATAAAGCTCCCTCAGCACATTAAGATGTAACCCTAGAGATTCACAACACAACTAATGACATCTGCATCACACATAGGCTACAACGAGGATTTTGCTGGCCAAAATAAAATTCTCCTACACCTCTGCTATGCATCGCTGATTACACAGCAGAACAGTATGAAAATTAATATTTTATATTTACAGTTTATGGTGGAACCGCCATTTAATATTTCTAGAGATCAACTTCCCCTTCTTTTAATATTTGACTTCAAGGAACCTATGTCAATGATCTCAATGATAATTTCCTCCACTCAATATTGTCCTCAGTTTAATGTTCAAATCCACTGCTCTCCAAAAAAACCTTAAATTGGGGGGGGGGGTTAGAACTTCTAACCATGCTGTCAGTTGCTCAGATTATAATTCTCTGAATTATGGGATGAGAAATTAATAATTGACAAAGACGTGTAAGGTGGCGGTTGTGGCATAATTTGAATAGGACTGAGAAAAAGCATGAAAAACCTCAGGCAAGATAAAGGATCTCCAGGTTGGCATTTAGACCTGGTGACTCCTGAACAGGAAGCAAGCATGTTACCTATTCATGACCAGATAAACAGAAAGCAAAGTGATTCTAACCACACACTGCAATGTCTTCAGGAGAAAATTTGTGTTATCTGTTGATACAGTTTCAATGCTAGAAACTCACAACCTAGTTGACAGATGTCAGAATCTGTGCCTGTAATTATCTCTGCGATCGTTCCTGAGGAGAGGCATAGGAAGTTGTTTTAAATTACATGGCCAGCTTCACTGTTATGTGAGGGGCATAAGACCCAGACACAAAGATTTGTGTGACTGCTGTGAAGGGGTTAAAACTGATAATGTGTAATGGGTGTAAAATGCAATAAACAAAGACGAGATGCGAAGGATAAAAAAGAAAGTTCTGTGGTATAAACACAGAGAAAGAATGGGGAAATAGAGACGGCCAGTAAAACTAATTCACTTGATAAAAACTGAACAAGGAAAGTAAAAATATCTGTTAAAAGGGAATTTATAAAATGACGGAGAAAAGCAATCTGTGGGAGTAACTAGGAGACCCAGAAACTTATGAAAATGTGAAAAGCCGAAGAAGAAATAAAGGCACTATAAAGCTGACATTAGCCATATTTTATAAAGACATATTAAGCGATCAGAAATAGATTGGGCCACAAAAGTGGAAGGTCACCTCCAGATGGGCTGGATGCTTTCTTAGCACGGATACCGCTTGATGCTGGTACAGGTGGTGATGGTTTCTTGTGGTGTGATATGGGCTTTGTAGCGATGGGCTTCTTATAAGGAACTGTAAGTGGCATGTTGTTGCCCATCACAAACTTCCCACCCTTCTTCTTTGCCAGCAGCTCTGGGTGTATCTTGGGTAGAACACCTCCTGATGCTATTGTCACATTCTTCAGTAACTAGAACAAAAAGAAATAAATATTGACCTCTAATCATTACTGCTGCTGTGTTATACTACTGCAATGGTGCATGCACGAGGTCGGCCTGGCTGAGCATTACATTCTTTCAATATTAATTCTTTAAAGAATGAATTCCTTCTAAACAACATATAAACATTCAGTCTGTACCTCGCAGGAAACATATGATGTCTCCGCTATAAAGACCAACCAATCTTCCTGTTATTACCTTCCTGGGGAAAAAGGGTGGTGGGTGCATAAGGCTCACAAACTCATGGCCATCTGTGAGGCAACTGTCCATAAGATGTGAGAGCCTCAACACCTCACAATCCTATGAGCTTTCATGGCCTGTTACAGGGATGTATAATATGTGCCCAGCATAAGAAAATAAAAGAAAATACATACAATATTTTGGTTTGAAACCCTCAAGGGAGAAGCTCATCTGGATAAACTCAGCAATACAATATCCACTTCCTTCCATCAAAACTGCTTTAAAATCTGCTAATTTTCTCCTTGGCTTCAGTGAATTTAACCCTTGCATTGTTACCAAACAGTCTGGCAGCTCTACCTGGGTGACTGGGAGCCAGAGATCAGAGACAGGGCCTGTTTGATCCCCACCTCAAGGAATACAGAATACCGGAATCAGTTGTCTATAAGGCATACAGCGGTGTCGTTTGTTAAACGATGTTAGTTCTATTATTAGAATCATCATTGTATTATCTTAGTATATTACTATTTTTCTTATTTATTATTGTAAAGGATTTGAGTTGTCCTATATCATGTATAATGATCCATGGATATGTAGTGAATAAATAAACAAATAAATAATACTAGCCAAGCATGGAACTTTTAAGATAGTGAGGCCAGAAACACTATCTTTGGATTTAAATGACAACAAACACAAAGCAGGGCCCGAAATATCCATCATAAATCCAATTTATGTACCTGAGATTTCATACGAATTTATTATTCGGAAAAGTAATTTGGAGACTGAAGCTTGAAGAATTATCTGTATCTAATACTGAAGTCAAGAATACATTTGGCGTGTATTTAACACTACTTGCTCACCTGCATGTATTACGAGTATATAGCATCAATGACAGAATAATAATGAATTCCATAAAAGAAGTTACTGTGGCTTGAGGGATTAGAGATTATTGTCTTCTGGGCCATGATGCTAGATGTGGTACATCATTATCGTTGTTTCGGAGGAATGTCCTGCCTCCATCATCAGGACAGACAAGTAATGTTCATCCAAAACACTGGTAACAGTGCATAACTTCCCAAGCATGAAAAACCTCGGCAGCCGGCCTCTGAACCAAGAACCAAACCCAGGACCTCCCTATATATGAAGGATATTAACCACTAACTATGACATCCAGTGCAAGATGCATAAAACATTATAAACTGAACCAAGTGTAGGGAGCTAGTAAAATATAAAAAAGTAAAAAGTAAAGCTATCCCTGTAACAGGCCATGAAGGCCCACAGGGCTGTGAGATGTTGAGGGTTCCACATTATCTAGACAATCGGCTCAAAGATGGCGGTAAGGTTGTCAGCCTTACGCGCCGGCCGCGCTTTACTCCCCAGGAAAATTATTTAAGTCCTGGTACTCATTTCTGTTAGAGGCTGAGTCAACCCCATGGTCATAGTGCAGCTGGAAGGATTAGGTCAATTGAAAAAAATCCAATGACCTCATCGGGACTTGAACCTGCGACTTTCCGGCTTGTAGCATAGTGCCTCAACCAACTACGCTACTGTGTGCCCCAGTAAAATATAACTATAATAAATTAAAACTGTGACAAATCTAATGGAACAAATTTTCTGTTACCAAGTGTAATTCCTCATCATTTGCAACAGCCAGCAGAATATGTCTTGGTGTTATTCTTCCTTTTCTGTTGTCCCTTGCTGCATTTCCTGCCAACTCCAAAACTTCAGCTAAAAAAAATGAAATAAATTTCTATAAAAGAAAACTTGTTTTAAAATATTACTTGACATGCGTGCTGTCAACAGTTGAAATTATAAAATCATTAAAATTATCCGACACGTAATTTGGAATACACTTATAAACGTGCTCAAATTATTGTCAATTAAAAAAGTAACTGAAGTTCTGAAATTGTTTCTATGCGCATGTCACTTATCTCAATATACTTTTTCATATTTATTTAACACCAATTTTCTCTGACTGGCTCGTCATACCCGTAAGATACTCTATGACGGCTGCCATGTACACGGGAGAGCCGACACCAATACGCAAGCGGTGTGTCCCCATCTTCAGATACCGGTGCAGCCTCCCCACAGGAAATGTCACATTAGCTCTCTGCGACTTCGACATTGCTTTCTGGCGTTTCTTTCCTCCTCTTGCGGACATGTTTATCTATATTTTTATCTTTAAATTTACAATAAAAACCGCACCTACTCAAAATAATGTAAACACAATTATTCTACAATACCGTTGAATGCCTCGAACGAAGATAATCTTCGTCAACTAACCTATAACACCTACTATAGTCCATCGATAGATGCCCTCACCTTCATCGTGTC
Organism: Cryptotermes secundus; assembly: GCF_002891405.2. Lineage (NCBI taxonomy): Eukaryota > Metazoa > Arthropoda > Insecta > Blattodea > Kalotermitidae > Cryptotermes > Cryptotermes secundus. The sequence continues at coordinate 1,350,662 of NW_019730108.1, forward strand.
AAAACCTGAATTGAATTATAACAAGACCCTGTTATTCGTTTCAGTTTAAGCAGAGCATTAACAATTTCAAACTCTCATTATATTTGGCAGATTGTCGTAGGCCACAAATGATAGAAGGGAGGGCTGTAACAGATAGCAGCAAATTTAAAGAAAAGTTGAACTGCAAGACGACAGATGCGTGATATTACTGAGAACTAAGAAAATAATGACCCAACGTGAGCATCGAGAATTTAAGTAGAAGAAATTTTCAGGATATTGCATGGGAGAGTCATGTTGTATTGGATATACATGTATTATGACTAGATCTGTCAACATAGAACAATATACAATATCAACCGCATGAAAATGTATAAGTGGCTTTATATATTGTGCTCTGTCGACCAGCATACTCATTAAGCTCATTAAGTTTGAAAACTGTTTAATAGCAGGGACCACTTATATACGTAGATCTTAAATTGCCTTCAGGAGTAAACTCGGAAATTATGCTATTAACAAAAAAAAATACGCAATCACGTGAAATTTGGTGCGGGGCATAAAAACGGAAAATTTTTCGAATTGCATTGAAAGACAGCAAGATTCGGGATAGCAGTCGATATGGCGATGGACTGCGAGCTTGAAAGTCCGGGGTTCGATTCCTTGCAGCTTAAAAATTTCCTCTTCTCCACAGTGTCCAGACCGACTCTCGGGCCTACGCAGCATCCTGTCTAATGGGTACCGGAGCTCTATCCCCGAGGCTAAAGGTTCAGGGGTCTTTTTATTGTAGATGGTTACCAGCCACCATCGAATTTTTTATCGAAAAAGAAGCTACGTGTCCTACTATCCTGTACAGGTTCACAAATTCCGAACAAATTATTTCTATCTGTTGCGTGCCATCTGGCGGAGAACTTACCAAGTATGGATTCCGTATATTGGTCCATACAATATTCAATTTAATCAATCACGGTCAACGTAGTACTTAAAACGTATCACAGATGGCAGAATATTATAAGAATGCGGATCGCCGAGAGTCGCCTTTTATCGCTTGCTTACAAATAGATGACAGCACTATCATAACTGAGATTCCCGACATCTGGTGGATGTCTTCGTAGTCATCGTATTACTTTCACGTACTGTGGCCAGTTTTTGGCGGTTTGTATGTAAAATAGAAATTGGGTTATGCAAAAAGAGAAGTGTAACACGTTTTCATAGCTAAGTAAATATTATTTTAACGTTTACGTTTGATTCAAGGTGTCATCATACCTTTGATCTGGAGCTGGTAAGTAGAAATGTTGTTGATATATTGATTTTTGGTGAATTTTCACATGCTCTCATTAATACAGAAAATGGATTTGTAAGTTCTCAGCCCGCCTCGAAATAAACACACCTCTTCCCTTTTATTAATATTGATCGTTTTGAGGAAGCTCAAGAGTATATTTAAATTATATATTGTGAATCAAAGAAATTATCTTCATGCACTTAATGGCAGGTTTTGTGCTGTACAGGGAGGTGGTATGCATAATTACTATTGGACTATAAAGGATTAAAATTCCCACTTGGTCCAGTTCTTGTGACAATTTCTCGACATAAAACTTAGGCCTTATCGGAATTCAGTTTACCCTGTGTTTCAAGGTAATCATTCACTCTGACACAGCCAAAGAGTATGATCTTTTTGCAGTAATGGCCTTCATGTGCAGATACTTGCAAGGCCTAGGCATTCACTCACTGAGTCATGGAGCTAAGCCCTTCTAGAGAAGCCGCCAATTCTGCAGCTACTCAAGAACTTCCCAGCATTTTATGGAATCCGAAGGTTCATTATCATGTTGACAGGAGCTCTCCACTGGTCCCTATCCTGCTACAGATCAGTCCAATCCACACCATCCCATCCTACCTCTCTAAGATCCATTCTAATATTGAAGAAAGCAGTCTTCTGGGATTTGGCACCGTGTATATGTGTATATGTATATGTGCCAAATCCCAGAAGACTGCTTTCTTCATAGTCACCGCCGTGAAAGCCTCAAATCTTACATTCTAATATTGTTCACTCACCTATATCTTGGTCTTCCAAGTGGTCTCTTTCTTTCTAGCTTTCCCACCAATATCCTATATGCATTCCTCATCTCCCCCATTCTTGCTACATGCCCTGCCCACCTCATCCTCCTTGACTTGATCATTCTAATTATACTTGGAGAAGAGTACAAGTTATGAAGCTCTTCATTATGCAGTTTTCTCCAACCTCCTGTCACTTCATCTCTCTTTGGTCCAAATATCCTCCTCAACACCTTGTTCTCAAACACCCTCAGTTCCTTAATGTCAATACCAAGTTTTGCACCTATACAGAACCACAATCAGAATTGTTGTTTGTATATTCTGATTTCTATGTTTTTGGACAGCAGACAAAAACACAAAAGGTTCTGAACTGAATGGTAGCAAGCATTACCTGAGTTCAATCTCCTCTTAATTTCCTCCTGAATCCCAAATATCTGAACTGTGCCACATTTTCAAAACATCTGTTTCCTGTCTTTATGTCAGCATTTTTCCTTGCATTTTGGTGATGAGACAGAAACATATACTTAGTTTTCTCTGTGTTTACTTCTAGACCAACCTCCTTATATGATTCGATTAAAGTTTCTGTGTTTTTCTGTATGGTATCTACATTATCACCCAGTAGATTCACATCATCAGCATAGACCAACAGCTGATGTGTCCCATTTAATTTCAGTCCCACATGGTTTCCCCGGACCTTCCTAATGCCATATCCTAAGACAAAGTTGAAAAGGAGTGGCTCTAAAGCATCTCCTTGTTTTAGACCATTCAGAATAGGGAATTTATCAATCAAGTGTTTACCTATACGGACTTCACTATACACTTTGTTTAAATACATTTTAATCAGCCTAACTAGTTTCATGGGTATCCCAAACTCTATCAGAATATTGTACAATACTTCCCTCCTAACTGAATCATATGCTTTCTTGAAGTCTATGAATAGCTGATGTACTGTCTCATTATACTCCCATTTTTTCTTCAATATCTGATGAATGCAGAAGATCTGATCTGTAGTTGATCTGTTATGTCGAAACCCACACTGATGATCCCCAATAATTTCATCTATATATGGACTTAACCTTGAGAGAAGAATATTGGATAAAATTTTGTATGAAGTTAATAGCAGTGATATCCCCTGATAATTACTACAGTCAGCTTTATCGCCCTTCTTGTGAACTGGTACAGTAATAGACTCCTTCCACTGATCAGGTAATTTTTCCTTATGCCAAATTGAATTAATTAGCCTATGGATCTTAGAATGTAATATTTCGCCTCCTGCTTGAATCAGTTCTGGAATTGACCACTACCTGGCGATTTATACCTTTCCAACTTTGCAGTAGCACTTTCAGCCTCAAAAGGGCTAAGATCAGATACTAACGGCTCAGCTGTGTGGATTTCTGTCTGCCTAACAGCACTGACCCTATGTATGTTCAATAACTGAGAGAAGTAGTTCCTCCACCTATTCAAAATGTTGTGGGAATCTGCAAGCAGATCACCATTCTCATCGTTCACTAAGTTACTGCTAGCTGGTAACCCCTCTTAAAGTCATTTATTCCTCTGTACAGGTCTCTAATGTTCTTGTTCTTACTGTTCATTGCAAACTCGTCAATTTTGTCTTTCAGATATTCCCTCTTTTTGTTCCTGAAATGCCTACTGGTTTCACATCTTATATTGTTCAGATTATCCCCATTTAACTCGCTTGGATCCTGTAAGCATTGCAGTTTGGCTTGTTTCCTTTGGTCTAATAATTTTGAGCGTCCTTCATCAAACCATGGCATATGCTTTTTCAATTTATAATAACCTAGACTCTCCTTGACAGACATTTTGATATTATCTCTAATAGTTTCCAGAGCTCTATTAATATCCACCCCAGTGTCCAAGTTTTCCAAAGCCGCGAACCTATTTGAGATTTCAGCACGATACTGCTCTCTACCCTCTACCTCGTGTAATTTCTTGAGATAATACTTGGTCACAACAGGTTCCAAGGGCAGGCAATATAAATCTTCGTATCCATAAGGTGTATATATTTACCGTCTTTTAGTGCATACAGTTTCACTTGTCACTTCGCACTACATGTTTCTGCATCATTCTGCCATCCTCAGGTGTATCATTCACGTTAAACCATTGCACTGCCTGCCATCAAGTGTTCATTTCTAAAATGATATAAAATGTGTGTTCGTCGTTGTTCAGTAATAAAATTTGTATATTAAAACTTGTTAAGATCTATCATCTTACATGTCGCATATCAAACTCTCGTGTAAAGCCATTCATCTGCTATGGGAGTCGTTCTTCTTATGTTTTAATTGTGTATACTCTGTCTTATGTGGCTGCGTGCGTTGTATTGCTGGACGTATGTGGACATTATAAAGCTTCGTAATGGATGGACTTTCAGCAATTAACTCAGGAAGTAGAGGACGGATAGCGACGTCGTGTGAGCGCCTCTCGATTATCCTCCGGCCGGTCGGGCGAGAAAGATACAGGTTACCCACATTGTTTCGCACTGCTTACTTTTGGATTCGTGGCCTAGTGGACTTGCCAGTAACCTATGCGCATCGCTGCAGCTACTGTGACGCGAGTATATAGCGTTATGTGCCCGTGTTACACATTCAGTCAGTGACGTTACTCCTCGTTCCAAGTGGGCCTGTGCGTTACCCATGTGAAAAGTAAGGAAAATATGTCGGGATAAATCGCAAGCAGGTTAAGACAGACGGGGCCATTTTTTGGCCGGAAACCATAATCTGAGTGCTCGCTGAAGAGAAACTGGATGACATCAGCTCCGAGCTTCAGCACTTTTCTTGAAAACCCCTAGACACCCTGTAGATGAGAGCCGGGTTCAGATATTCATGTTTCAGTTTCAACTTAGCTTTCTTTCTGAGGAGGAATTTAAACGCGTGAATATGAGAATTTTAGTTGGACGCAAGACAGGGGCCATTGTCGGCATCTGTTATGATCTACGTGAGTTTTGTTTGTGGCCTGTTGGCCTGTCGGCTACGCCACGAACCTGAACCCGGCCAAGGCGAGATGATGCGAGTAACCTGCGTCCCTCTTGCCTGACCGGCCGAAAGCTTTTCCGGAGATTCTCAAACGACCTCCCTGTGGAAGGAAATAACAAATGTCGAATTTCATTCCGTACCTTGTTTATTGCGTTCTCTTAACAGCATTAAATATATTATTTATTTTGACAAGGTAAATATGAGCAGTAATCCAATGCAAACATTTGTAACATCCTGTAGTACAACTTCGGTTTAATTTAATGGTTGTGGTGAAGACTGAAAAATAATTATTTATTTCTACAAAACAAAAAATAATATATATTTAATTTGTAAATTGCTGAAATTAATGGTATTAAATTTAATTTAATTTCATATTTTTCATGGAAATTAAGAACAGTGAAACGAAAAGAATAACGACAATTTTGAGTTACGCAGTCGCCTTTGGGAACAAAGCTATGACTTAAGTCGGAGACATAACCTGAATTTTAAAAATGATAAGATGAAATGTTCCTCTGAATTGTTATGTAACTGGGCAGCATATAAATAACAGTATATAATGTTAAGAATCGTCTTTTATAGCACATTAGTGCATTAACTGTAAATAGTGATAATTAGTATAAGTAATACATTCTTTTAAGTACAAACAGTTGATATTAAAATTATATTGAATTTATAAATTCATTGCTTGTTCCTAGGCTTCATCTTTACATAGTGCTTCAATATTTCAGCTGCCATAAAAATATGAAATAGCGTATATCGCTTAACTGCCATAAAATTTTCGTTTAAAGGACTTAATTAAAACCCAGATACGGTCTCACATTTATCACACCTTATATCCTTATGAAGGAGTCGGGGCAGTGCAATCGGCAGAGGGACTGGCTATGGACTGGACGACTGAGGGGTCGGAGTTTGAGTCCCGTTAGGGTCAAGAATTTTCTCTTCTCCACGTCGTTCAGACCGTCTCTGAGGCTCACACAGCCTCCTATCCTATGGATACTGGGGTGTAAAGCAGCCGGGGCGTGAAGTTGGCCATTCACCTCCAACCAGTGCCGAGGTCAAAAAATGTGGATCTGTACATCCACTCCCCCATACGCCTTCATGGAGCAGTGCTTAATTCGTTGAGTACAGGGACAGCTTTACCTTTTATATTCTTATGAAGCGGGCAGTGCCGATAATGCAGTAGTGTACAACGCCGACCTATTCACCAGTTATTTGCGCAAATAAGAAATCAGAATATCATCCTTATCTAAAATATTTTTCCTTCCTGAAGACACCCCTCTCACACGTTCAGTTGTCTTACAATTGAATTTTTAGACAGTGTTCAGCAAACAGCAATGGGCAGAGAAGGACGCATCTCTTTGCACTTTCTTCCTCAGTATATTCCTTCTTACTTCACAGCCTTAGTCCACTGTTCATCTTCACCCCTTATTCTATTATCCCCCTTCCTACAACGTGTTACTGTTTCTCTTTTATCTTCTCTTTTCTCTCTTCTTCTGATTCTCCGCTGCTTTTTAATCTGCCCGTCCTTCTTGTACATCATCTCACTTCAGATGTAATGCTCCTACTATTGTTACTATTGCGTTTTTCCTTATTTATTCTTCCTCTTGTCTCCCCCTTCATCTCATTCTTATTAACCGTCTCCACTTCTCTCTCCTCTCCCCCCTCCCCCCATAACATGACCCTCGAACCTGTGCATTCGGGTTCTTGAAGGGAGCCAAGTAACAAGTTAAGAAATGACAGCAAAAGAAAGATAGAGAAAGGAGGAAGAGAGGTAGGAATAAATAAAGAAGAAATGGAAGGAGTAAGAAGATGAAGATTAACGTTACTGTTTTCTTGGATTTGACACCGTGTAGTCTGGCAGATATGTACCAGCATTTTGGAAGACTCGGCTGCCTCCATCTTCAGGGTACGGCGTCAGATCCCAGAAGGCCGTAAGAACATCAGATCTGACAAGAGAATGAAGACACATCACTCCACGTAAGTGATGTATATGTTTCATTTCAAGTCATCTTCAGATGTTTCCACTTAAATGTCTACGTCAACTAGCATCTCTGTCTTGAACCGTTTTCTCGATGCCCTGGTGACTTTGTCTTCTGGAAATTACTTCGCGTGAGTCTCAGCCGTGCCCGCTTTTATGAGAACTCCTGAACTTGGCAGTGTTGAAAAAACGAAACAGTCTCGATTCCATAAGAGAGATTCGAAGCAAGGATCCCAGCATTCAGAAGGCCTAATGCGAAGTGCATGGGATCTACTGATCGATATTCCCAGCTTCCTTACCCCGGTCGGGCGACTGAGGCGCCCGCCTACAGTTCCGGAACTTCTTCGACATGTCTGTAAGGCACGCTGCATACATATCATGGCATTTCCGCTTAACTCAGCACAGAGAGTCGTTGCGAGGCAATAGCTCCGTATACGCATTTCCACGGCTACCAGGTCACGTGCCCACGACCGCGCTTACACGCAGCAGAGGAACACGTCACGTCTACGTCTGAAATGACGTCACTCGACAGCAGGAATTGTGGGAAGCGGTGTTTTCTGTTGGGTCTGTCCCGAGGCCGAGTTCTTCTAAACTTTCCTTAGTTATAACATCTTGGCACGGACCACATGGAGGGCACCGTTCATTGTTGTACTCCTGCCGTTTCCGTGGGAACATAACATGCTATATGAGCGATGCGTACACTTGACAAAGGCCAAGCGTATTCTTAAGAGGCAAACCCACCCCCTCGTTAGGGAGAATGTTATGTAGGGACTATGACCGCAGGTGTTCAGTTACAAATTCTGGTCGTGAGTTTCAAAGGGCTTGGCGCCAAGACGAACTGATTGGCGGTAAACCCCCAGTCGCAAAGTAACTTTGACTTTCACTCTGTGAGTTCGGCACTTGGAAGCCAGTCCAGCTCAGGAGCTGCAGTGAGATAAGCTACATTCAGCGAGGTCTTGAAGCCGTGAGCATGGAAGTTGGATCTGTGACGTTGGAAGCCGTTACCAGACAACGACTAGTGAAGACACAACAGACTGAGAACAGCTAGCGCATGCTGTAGTGAACTGTTGAGTGTGTCAATTAGCGATAGTGCTGTAGTTATTTGTAGTTACGATCTGTAAGTGTTCAGTAAATCCAATTACCAGTCGAAACCCCGTCTACACTAACTCCATAGAATCGTGACAGTATTAAAGTATATATTAGGGAATTAGTTGTGAGGATGTAAACTGGACTGTACTTACACTGCATAAAGGACGAGTATATTGGCAGGCTTTTGTGACAAGTGTGATGGAGTTCTTATAACAGTCGAACAAATGTCGACTTGTGCGAGCAGTCAGAAACTCTGCGACTGGTTCGAAAAGGTTGAAATTAGGCGCGTCACCGATAGGATAAGGGCGGAAGATATTTCTCGTCACCACAGCGTCCAGATAGGTCCTTGGGTCCATCCAGCCTCCTGTCCAATGGATCTCTTTCTCAGGGTTGCCTCTCTCACCTCTGGGTACTGTAAAGGTCAAGTGTACGGAGCTGTACACCCATTCCCCCTTACGCGTTCATCGTTTGGTTATTAAGTAAGCAAAGAGGCAGTTTTGTTCTTTTAGAATTACATGGGACATGGTACCTTAAACACTAGATTTACTCTGCTTGAATTTAAAGAGACGAGCCATCAGCAGTGAAGATTCAGCCTTAGTTTGTTAACACTGATCTGTGGAGATGGCTGCCTTCTGGAGTGTGACGTGCATTGCGGAGCAACTTCCAACTTTTCATCCCAGAAGGCAATAACCTCCATACTCATCAATATAAGGAGAGTCGGGTAGCTCAGCTGGACGACCCGTGTTCGAATGCCGGCAAGGGAAAGATTTTACTCCAGACCGGTTCTGTTGACCGACCAACCTCGTATCCAATGGGTACTGGGTGGCTCCTTCCGTTGGGATAAAGCGGCCGGGGTGTGAAGCTGACCACTCATGTCCATCTAGTGCCGAGGTCAAGACTGGTGGAGCTATAACTCCACTTCCCTGTAAGTCTTCATGGGGTAATGCTTAATTAAGCACAGAGACAATTTTACTTTTAATCATCAATATAAGTACCTCAGCTTTCACAGCACTGGCCTTTACTCGAGAGCACCTCTGCTGTTCTCGGGAGCTTTCTGCAAGTGCGTGTTCCTGTCGCACAGACCAACTTGTGGTGCTTTCTCATTATTAATGAGTTCGTTCCAGGTGCGTTTCTAAAATCGACAATTATTTTCTCTTAGTCTTGTGTTCCCAGTCGTAACTGCCTGAACACAATGTGCTTTCCCGGTAATGTAAACATAATACTCAAGTCTAATTAACGGAAATATATGTAATTACAAAGCGTGGAATATCACACGAATCGGATTTTATGTCGGTGTTATGCAGTAGCCGAGCCGTCTAAGGCATGAACTGTCTTCGCTCGCTCGGAAGCTGGGACCGTGGGTTCGGATCTATTTCCTGTGAGGTACGAACTGAATTCTTATATATTATTCTTATACACTGCCGGTCACAGTAGCCGAGCGGTCTAAGGCATGAACTGTCTTCGCTCGTTCGGAAGCTGGGACCGTGGGTTCGGATCTATTTCCTGTGAGGTACGAACTGAATTCTTATATATTATTCTTATACACTGCCGGTCACAGTAGCCGAGCGGTCTAAGGCATGAACTGTCTTCGCTCGCTCGGAAGCCAGGATCGTGGGTTCGAATCTCACACAAGGCATGGATGTCTGTGTATGCGTTTATCTTGTGTTTGTGTTATCCTGTATGTATGCACAATAGAATGTAGGTTATCTATAGATAGTCGAAGTTGGGCCGAAATGTAGTCGGCATAGCGATTGGTTACGGGCTGGAAGACCATAGGGTCGGAGTTCGAGTCCTGCTAGGGTCAAAAACTTTCTCTCCACGTCGTCCAGACCGACTCCATGATTCACCCAACCTCCTATACGATGGGTACCGAGGGCTCTTTCCTCAGGGGCTAAAGCGGCTGGGACGTGAAACTAACCACTCACCTCCAACTAGTGGCGAAGTCAAGAAAATATGGATCTATATATCCACGCCTTCAGGGTGTAGTGCTTGATTAGTTAAGCACAAGGACAACTTCTTTCCCCCCTTGGCGCTACAGCCCCAGTGGGCCTAGGCCTACCTCCATGAACTTCTCCGTTCACTTCGGTTTTTCTAGATCTTACACGTTCGGTAGGACTCCTTGGGCGGGTGATCAGCTCATCGCAAGGCCTCTACCTGTACACAAACACAGAAAAACGCACACAAACATCCATGCCCCGAGTGGGATTCGAACCCACGATCCCGGCTTCCGAGCGAGCGAAGACAGTGCATGCCTTTGACCGCTCGGCTACCGTGACCGACAACTTTGCCTTTGCCGAAATGTAATGTACTGTGTGTAGTGTGATATTCTCTCAAAAGATGCTGCTAGTCACTTGAATGCCAGAGCCACCTTGTCGAATGGCAGGACGGCGAAATAAAATGGCGGGAGAACGGTTGCCGTTCGAGCAACGCAAGATAATCCTGAAGAGGAACTGGAAAATTTTGATAATGTTTGTGAAGTACAGAGACACTGGCGCGTGAATGTGGAGCGGAGCCTGCAGGCCAGTGCGTTTGTCCCGTTTGCACTTGGTGTGTGTGTGTGGCGCGCCATGTGCCTGCACATTGCGCATCTTCGTTAGTTTTCTTCGTGTGCTTCATGTAAGATACAAGCCGCACGTGAAACCGGAAGTAGAGAGCCCGCTTAGAAGCCCTGGGGGTAGGCAGGAAAGTAAGATTGGACAGATCTTAATGGCGAGCTCTTGCGGACACAAACCTTCTGGTGGGGAGGGGAATATCTTGATTGGTTGAGTGAGAAGAGCTCCGCTGTCTGCGGGTCCTTAGTTAGTCCCCACCCCCCCGATAACGTAATCAATTCCCCGTACGACAAAGTTTCAAGTGCACAGATTGGTCACCAGTCTATGGACGGCAACATTGGAAAGCTACTTGATTGCATTTTAACATATACCGGTGCTCATGTGCAATCATCGGTGGCTCTACAGCCCTTTGTTGGGCCCTGGCCGCTTTTCTCAGTGTCGTAATGATATACACAGTCGGTAGCACCCCTCGGACAGGGGATCAGCCCGTTTCAAGGCCGCTACCTCCAGAGGACAACACAGACATCCGTGCCTCGACTGGGATTCGAACCCACGACCCTGGCGTTCGAGCGGGCGAAGACCGCGGGACAGCTGTGATCGGCACAGCTGTTCACAGTGGGAAATTCAGACATGCGTACACAGGACATCTGCCCACACAAAGTGTGACGTACGCTTTAACGTCACTTAAAGTCTTAAACAACGGGACCAATTTCGATTAAACTCGGTATGTTGTACCTACGTTAAGCTATCCCCTCACCTGGCGCGCTGAGACCATTCTACCCTGTTCCTGTGTCGGTCTGGTTGCCGCTGTGGGTGTAAATGTTCTCTCCGACAGATGTCACAGCAACTGCGGACTGTTTCTTTTTCGCTTGTTTACTTCCATTTCAGCTATATTAAATTCAAAATTGAGTTTTCGTAGAAACATGTGCTGGTTCAGGAGGTAAAGTCTAGTCGGGCGGTTGCAGTAAATTTATTAAATTGTGCCAATCCCGTTTCATTTTTAGTCTACTTCCCTCATTTTGAAAAAAAAAAATAGTAGGTTTATGAGATATCCATGCTCTCTGTGTGTCTGTATATCCCCCCTATAACTTCTGAATGCTTGAATCTTTATGAAACTTCATAAATCCCTCCCATCAGTCTGTGTGTCTGTATTTGTATTCCCTTATCGTTGCTAGGCAACGGCTCGGTAAAACCTTACCGCTGCAGCGAATACACACGCAACAATAGAAGAATTGTTGGACGCATCGTTTTCTTTAAGCGACTATTTCTTCCCAGAGCTTCTTGTAGTTAAGTTAAGGAACATTTTACTTGCCAGTCTAGTTAAATGAACTTCAGAAATCTGTGATGCGTGTTTATTAAATTTGTACTGTGAGTCGCTGCTGTTCAGTTCCAATCAGAAAAATAAATTTGCTGAGTAACTTTCCTGCGGACGCCCCTTCACATGTGAAGCTGCAAAATAAAAGAAAACTGTCTTGTCGCATCTATAACTGTTGAAACCTGGGTTCAATCCGAGGGCATTCCATGCGGAACTTGCGCAAGTTTCAATGGGACAGGATTCCTCTAAGTAGCGCTGGAATATGACGCCGTGTAGTACCGACGTTTCGGAACAGCCTGCTACCGATGGTTGCTTCACTTATTCTCTTCGATCCTGAATATTTAGTTGGCGTGACTTCCAAAACGTCGGCAATATTCGTCCAGTCTGCACGATGTCACGTCCCAGACACCGTGAGATTTTCAGATCCGGCGGTCGGTAACGGCTGATTGGGACTTTGCCGTGTGAATGCTTCAGACACACGTTTAATTGCGAAGGCCTCATCAGGCATGCCGACAGTACTTTGCTCACCCATGACTGTAAATTTTTGCTTGAGTTTTCTTGGTTAGAAAACGAAGTAACTCCATGAAACTGAGCCCTTCTTGAGGAGCTGCCAATTCTGCAGCTATTCCAGAATTTCCCAGCATTTTATGGAATCCGAAGGTTCATTACCGTGTTCACAAGAGCCTCCACTGGTCCCTATCCTGCTACAGATCAGTCCAATCCACACCATCCCATTCTATCTCTCTAAGATCCATTCTAATATTGTTCACCCACCTACATCTTGGTCTTCCAAGTGGTCTCTTTCCTTCTGGCTTTCCCACTAATATCCTGTATGCATTCCTCGTCTCCCCCATTCGCGCTACATGACCTGCCCACGTCATCCTCCTTGACTTGATCATTCTAATTATATTTGGCGAAGAGTACAAGTTATGAAGCTCCTCATTGTGCAGTTTTCTCCAACCTCCAGTCACTTCATCTCTCTTCGGTCCAAATATTCTCCTCAGCACCCTCTTCTCAAATTATAGATCTGTATTAAAAATCAAAATCAAATCTAAACTCATAGCATAACCCAGTTTGGAACACAACCGTTTTTACACTGATGCGCGTGTTATTTCTGTTCAGCGGGAGAACTGTTACGCCCTGCTTTGCAGACGTAGGCTGCGTGGTGGCCCATGCTGAGCTGGGATAGGCTTCTCTCATATTAATTTCGGTTTCCCCCTCCAGGTGTCATGCCACTGCTCAACTGACTTCCAGGCCACATGAGTCTGCATAAACTTACAAACTCTGCACTTGGTTGCAGCCTCACTCTGAATCTCCAGTTCAGGTGTCTCTGTAACAGGCTGTGAAGGCCCATAGGCTTGTGAGACGTCGAGGTTCCTACATTTTCTCTAGACAGTCGGCTCACAGATGGCGGTGAGGTTGTCAGCCTTACGCGCCGGTCGCCCGTTACCCCCAAAAATATTCCAAGAAGATTCCCGGTACTCATTTCTGTTAGAGCCTGAGTCGATCCCAGGGCCATAGTGCGGCTGGAAGGTTAGGTTAATTGAAAAATCCAGTGATGTCATCGGGAATGGAACCCGCGACTTTCCGGCTTGTAGCATACTACCTCAACCAAGTACGCTATTTCAGTAAAATAAAGTGACATCCACCAAGCATCCAAGATGATGTATTTATACAGTATATATATATATGTTCTTATTTACTCTCAGATATGCACACGGTCTGCATCGTCACGTATATCCCATGTATTTATTACATCCTCTAATTATATCACAAGTTATTACATATCTGTGAATAAAATGCGAATTTTTATTGAAATTTCAAAGGTAAAATAGTTTTATGTATAGGAACTAAACTGGAATGTACGGGGACTAGTTAACTTAGTCTTATCTTGAATAACTATTATCTCCTCTAGACAGAAACATAGTTGCCATCACCAAAGAAACATTTTCTTCCGTAAGAAATACACGAAAGCCTGCAGGCAATACAGTTATCGGAATTCTAGTCCGGGTAACTTGCTCACGAGTAACCACTGTTGTGTTCGTCGGGTCGGGTAAATTGCTGCTGGGCCTCGCCAGCACAGTCATTCTTGGTTCCCGGTCCCCAGGGAGTCCGGCGACTACTGTGAACTCATAGTACATTCTTCTGTTTCTGAAGTAGTGTTATGCTTAACACACGGAGTTTTATTCAGCCCGAACCACAACGTAAACACAATCAGTCGAGTTGAAGTGGCTGATATAAATTAATGATGTACTTGTTGAAGGGAAAATTATAGAGCGAGAAATTATTGACATTTTGGCAAGAGCTGGCAAACACTAACAACCACATCTTGTCGTATTTTGAAGCACTAGACCCAAAACACAGGTAACCCCTGAACACGATTTTGTATGAATTTGTCACATTTATTTTTAATGCAGTTATATTTATTGGACATTAAAAATAATTAAATTATTTGTCTAAAACAATTTAATTAGAATTCGTATAGTAAATGATGAAACTGCGAACTTTACGAAGGAGGGAATTGCAGGTTCGGCTCGTTATGCAGGCTGTCAGTAGCTGCACTGCGTAGTGTCTAATTACAGGACGACAGATTGATGACGAGTTGGAATGGATTCGGAAGAAAACGATCATGTCGTAGTCGATATACTATCCTGGAATTTCCTTTGAGGACCTAACGAAAACCATGAAAAATTCAGTCAAGAGAGCCGGAGAGATACTGTACATTTATGTTATTATTATTTTTATTATTATTAGAGGGAGTGGGTTCCCCATGCACTTAGATCAGTTATTGGTCCATTGTGCGTCCCTCTTTAATTTCTACTGTCGCCATACCCTACCGGTACTGGTGCGCGCCATCAGCCCCGTTCAGCCAACGAGGTCGGCCGTCGGTACCTGATATTTCCCCCATCTACCAGAGGCATTGGAAACTACTTGGGCGGGAAATTGTTGCCTAATTTTGCTCAGAGGTCTCCTAGAGACATGAGGATCTTTTACGTGCCGTAAATCTACGACACGGGACCCACTGCTTAAAGTCCCTCCCGGAAGACTTGTTCACTGAATTTTTCCGCCCTTAAAAAGTCCACGACCTCCGCCGGCTTTGAACCCGCTTACCTTGAGTACGCTTTACATTTATGTTACTTTGAGTGTTATTGTCTCTTTGAGCCGAGAAATTTCAAATAAGTGTGTATTTCCGAATTTATCCCTCTGTACGGAGCTACTTGGGGGAGGGGAGGGTTATAGTCTTCAGAAAAAAGAAGAATGTATTTTAGAGAAGATGAGTTATAAACCCGAGATTAACTGCCGTGGGGATCCGTTGCGCTGACCACGTGACACCCTCTATCAGCAAAAGTTGGCACTAACTTCGCCGGCAAGCGGCGGTCGCTCGGTCTAAAACCACGGAGTTTCTTTTAGTTCCATCCATATGCAATGAATGCATTTCTATTAATGTGCAAACCCGGGTGTGGAGGCGGGTTAGAATACCTCCACCGTAGCCCTGCGAGCCGCCCAAGGCGACGGAAAGGGAACCCGATGTCTGGGGGCATAACAGGGACACCCTGTCACTGGGGAACATAAATATGGGGACGAGGCCGTCCGGTTGGGGGAGGGAGTTGGACACAAGCCTGGCGAACTTGCTTTATAAAAAAGAAATACTGTTGCGAAACCGGATGCCCTCAGGCAGAATGTTGTAAGGAAGGCTGTGGTTCAAATAGGGGCTGTTTTGCGAGTAACGATGATGATGACGATTATTAAATATCCGAGGAGTTACAAGTAACAAAAATAAATCATTATCCCAAGCTGTATTCATCCTCTAATTTTCCCCTTAACATGCATTTGAGCGGGTCAGCACAGCGGTAACGCTCTAGACTTGCATTCGGGAGGTACTAGGTTCAAATGTCAACTCAAACACCAGCTGTCCTGACAGATTTTTTGGTAGTTTTTCTCAGTCGCTCTAGGCAAATGGAGGGTTTGTACTGGAGTAGGTCACTGCCACTTCCTTAAAAACCCTGTCCAAATGATCTGTAACCCTCACATTTGGCACCCTATAGCCTAGCTACTGACAGCGTCGTTAAACAAGCCACAAAGAGTTAATACGCATAAGTAACCACTTTTCTTTTTTACTGGAAATGCAGTGAACCCAAAGGGTAACAAAAATTTTGAGATGATGCTCGAATTCTGCTTGGAACTGAATTGGGAGGAGACCTTTGTACAGTTTCCAAATATCTCCAACATATTCACACGGAAGTGCGCTACAAACGGAAGTTCTGCGAACCCGCCACACACTCTCCTGCAAGTCCAGTAACAGTACAGACTTCACGGTGGCTGCGAACCGGTCCTGGCGTCGCATGTCATTAAGGACGCCTTGTTACTGGCGGCGGTACTCGTCGTCATGGTCGTGGTGATCTGTCAGGTTGCTGAACAGCACGTCATGCGCCTCCTCTTCATGATCGTGGTGCTGGTGACTGTGGCTGTGATCATGCCCGGCTGAAATCAGACAAAAACACCTCCGTTTACTGACGGTCTGTACCAGTGTTCGCCGCGTGCCATCCTCACCTCCTCACTACGGGGTCTACACTCGGCAGTACACGCCCGGTTCTAAAGGGGCTCTGACGGTGGTACACTGCATTGCTGGGTTTGGCGGTTTGTCCCTTGTCCGGTTTTCCGGAAGAAGGCAGTGTTTCGGAAACTGGATCACATCCGTCCTCAGAGACAAAGCCAGGCAACTTAGGCCCGTTAGGAAGACTGAAGCAGACGCACGTCAACGCTTTCTCCCCGCACTTGCAGCGACGCCTGTTGAAGACTCTGATCAGAACACGCGTCATCGCATTGTAGTGACGTAGGCCGTTACGTCATCATTACAAAGTTAATGGGTCTCGTTTTCAACATGATCGCGTTGTTCGTGCGCCACTGGGAACTGGTTTTCTCTTGTGTAAGTTTGCCTACACGTAGTACTCTGAGATACCCTGGCACTGCCGAGGAAGTGCCCATTCAAGTTTAATTTATACTTAATGTAAAGTTGTCTTTGTGTTCAATAAATTAAACATCACGCCTTGAAGACATGGGGGAGTGGAGGTATAGCGCCACTATTGACCTCGGCACTAGATGGGAGTAGTCAGCTTTACACTCCGACCGCTTTACCTCGGGGAAAAGGGCCTCTGGTACCCATTGGATGGGGGACTGGGTGCGCCTCAGAACCAGTCTGGAAGCTAGATAAAAAAATTACCACTGCCAGGAATCGAACCCCGGTCTTCCAGCCCGTCGCTATACCGACTGAGCTATCCCGCGGGTCTGGGCAAGTGTGTGGTGTCGCAGCCATCTGCAACTACTGGTGACGAAGCTGGGCTGAGAGCGGTAAGTATACAGACCACCAGCTGCTGGGATGTGACTTGGTGTAGCCCTGTAAAGTTGCCTGCTTTCAGAGGACGCGACGGGAAATGAGCAGGAGCATCAGATTCTGTTAACATTTGACATGGGGCACATCCAGTGATTTAAATTTCAGTATTCCTGTTTTTCTTTTGGACTGGGGGGGGGGCGGTAGCGTAGTTGATTGAGACACTATGCTACAAGCCGGAATGTCGCGGTTTCGACCCCCGATGAGCTTATTGGAATTTTCAACTGATCTAATTCTTCCAGCCGCACTATGGCCCTGGAGTCGACTCAGCCTCTAACAGAAATGAGTACTGGGGATCTTCATGGGGGGTAAAGGACGGCCGGCGCGTAAGGCTGACAACCTCACCGCCATCTGTGAGCCGACTGTCTAGAAAATGTGGGAGCCTCAACATCTCACAACCCTATGGGTCTCCACAGCCTGTTACAGGGATAGCTTTATCGTTTTTGCGGGGTTTCAGTATATCGGATAGGTTATGCGCTGGTCGACCGACTAGTCTGGATTCGATTCCCGGTAGCGGCAAGATATCTTTCTGTTATCTATAACGTCCAGACTGGCTCTGGGGCCCAACCAGCCTCCTATCGAATGGGTACTGGGGCCTCTATCCCCCAGGGGTAAAGCGGCCGGGGCGTGAATTCGACCACTCACCCCCATCTAGTGTCGAGGATAAGAATGGTGGAACTATGCCTCCGGTCCTCCATACATGTTCATGGTGTGACGTTAATTATGCCCAGGAATAAGTTTACATTTATTGACATTTTAAGTGAAGTCACTAACTTCAGATAGTAATACCGCTGCTTATTTCTTATTGCGTTACCGAGTATGCACTTTCCAGTCTTTTTCATCAACAGTGGTTCTCCTCCTACTGTGTTTCTAAAATGGGCAAGATATTTTATGAACGTCCTGTACATTGCGCTGCTGTTTCAATGTTGTGATTAGCGAATAAGCGAGTTTGTTGAGCTGAGCAAACAGAACAACGCACACACATGCGATCATACCGTGTGGCCCAAGCACGCCCATGGACCCCGCATACCGCTCAGTTACACGTATGCACAGTCCGTCTATTTACACCTGGCCGTTCGCAACATACTGCGCAGTGGATTTGGGCCAGTCCAGTGACTGCGATAAGAACTTCAGGATGTGTATGGGTTATAAGATGGCCCAACTTACAGTCTGTCACATTCCCACTCTCCAACAACGCAGCTGCAACCACTACCCCACTATTTCTTGCCGTACTTCCCACGCGCACTCCAGAGGACAGTTGTAAGAACACAGCCTGGACCCAAACACATTGTTACCTCACCGGTCCGGGTCGTAATTACAATTTTGTTTGGAAGACAGTGGTATTATTTTCTGGGGGCTGACGCCATGCCGTCTGGTAGAAGTTCGCCGACATTTGTGTGCTGGATAATGCTTGTTGGTTCTTTGCTTGGATTACCCTTCGAGTGAGGATGGAGGCAGTACTTTCCTCCGAAACGTCAGTGAGCTTTCATTGGACTGCACGTCGCCATGTCCCATAGTCAGCTGGATGAGAACCTGGAAGCCAGCAGTGCTGACAGAGCACGCATAGGGTGAGAGTTCTGGAGCCCTTCCTGCACAAGATTTGCTCAGAGCCACTACAACGGTTCCGTTAAGACTTGCAAATAAAGAATATTGTACATAGAACTTATTTTTCATTTGTCCCTACAACGTTCCGGGAGGTCGCGGGTTCGATTACCGTTGAGATCATTATTTTTTTTTTCAATTGACCTAATCCTTCTTGCCGCACTATGCCCTTGGGGTCGACTCGGCTTCTAACAGAAATGAGTACCAGGAAACTTCCTGGGGGGTAAAGGACGGCCTCTATAACGTTTGTTTCGAAACAGTTTTTGCTCCGGAAAACACTTAATGACTTACATGCGAGTTAAATTGTGCTGAAACCTGTGTAGGTCTTCATGTGCAGTGTCTGTCACTGCTGACCGATTTCAACCATACTTGGAAACTTTCGACGAACAACCCCGGCTCATTAACACAACTACAGCCTTGACGGGCGAAGGCTATATAGATAACTGAACTCCTGCGTGACAGTGCCTGCGCCGGTTTGGGCCCGATATTAATGTCACCGTGAGCAGGGACACACGTAATCTGCCCCGACGTAATTGCTATTGATTTGATTATAACGACTGTGTATACAAAAGCAATTAACATCGGGTTTCCCCATGTCTCCTGTACTAATTGTTCTTCAGCCTCTCAGGTCACAGAGTCTACTGACGCAGTATGATTACGTGTAATTGGTTTCTGGCCCCTGGTGCGCATGTCCGACGTCAGAGTACTGTCCACTGACCGACACTTTCTCAGTTGTTTAGACAAATGCCCGAATATCAGAGCTGCCATGCCGTAAACCTCCACCGTTTTCTGCCCTATCTTTTCCGCCTCAGGCTCTGTAGTCCTTGTGTTGGAACTTGGCTGCTTTGTCAGTTTCTTAATCCTATACACAGGCGGAAGGACTCCTTGGACGGGGGATCAGCCCGTCGCAAGGCACACAGACATCCTTGTCCCAAGTGAGAATGGAACCCACGATCCCAGTGTTCGAACGAGCGAAGCCAGTTCATGCCTTAGACCGTGCAGCTACTGTGACCGGTAGTGCATAAGAATAATATATAAGAATTCAGTTCGTACCTCACAGGAAACAGATCCGAACCCACGGTCCCAGCTTCCGAGCGAGCGAAGACAATTCATGCCTCATACCGCGAGGCCGGCCACTGTGATCCGCGCTCCTCGTACATAATCTTCATTTAATTCAATTCTGTGCCAAATAGCGACGGGCTACGGGCTGAACGGATACCGCGGATAAAGCGGCCGGGCCGCGAAGCTGACCACTTACCTCCATCTCGTGCTGACGTCAAGAGTGTTATATCTATACATACACTCCCCCATACGTCATAATTAACGAAGCAAAGGGACAACTTCGCATTTTCCTGTGTCACGTAACCTCTGCAGCTACAATTTTCAGATACAGTGTCGAATTATAGGATGGATGATGAATTGGAGAGGGTTCGGAAGGAAACGACTGTGTACTAATCGAAGCATTACTCTGGAATTTGCCTGCAGTGACAGAGGAAATCCATGTAGAACGTCAGTCAAGACAGCCAGTGTCCCGACGGGGACTCAAACCTAGCACCTCCCAAATGCAAGTCTAGAGCGTTGCTGCTAGACAAACCCGCTCAGTGTTTGACCACCTGACTACCTAATACATCATCGTTAAATAGCGTAATAATATTAAAATTTGATTCGAATCTCGGACAGGACATCGGAAAGATTTAGTCCCTCCTAATATTCATGGTTCTGTGTGCATTTCTCATCACTTTCCTGCGTGCTACATGGCTCCGCTCATCTCTTCCTCCTTGATCTGGTCTCATTATGAAGAGATATGTCTTCTGGGATATAACGCCGTGTAGTCCGTTGAAAGTCAAACCGACGTTGCGGAGGAACATTTCATATTCATCTTCAGGGTCGAAGTATAAGCCAAGCAAGAAACCAGGGTGGAAGCAGGTGGCAAGCAGCTTGTTTCTTGCTTGGCTTATACTTCGACCCTGAAGATGGAGGCGACATGTTCCTCCGGAACGTCGGTTTGGCTTTCAATGGACTACACTGCGTCATGTCACACCGATGTGAGAACCTCAAATCCTAAATAGTCATATTGTGTTCGGAAATTTTCTGATATTCCTAATATTCGTAGCTGCCATAAGTAGATTTGCGGCGTGCCCTCGTCAAGACTGGCGCATCAGAAGTTAAGTGAGTACGTGCTACATGATTCAAGCGAGGCAATCAGATCCAGGAATCGACCCTGAGTCTCTCCAGATTCTCATCTGTCCCGGACTGAACTGTATTGAGTTACGCTCAAATGCTGCCCGACAGTTCTGTGGTCGAACTGATCACTCCTGAAGAAGCCAGGAGTCCGCGCCAACTGCCTGAAGGCCGCGCGCGGCACACGTTCAGTTCTTTGGTCGAACTGATCACTCCTGAAGAAGCCAGGAGTCCGCGCCAACTGCCTGAAGGCCGCGCGCGGCACATGTTCAGTTCTGTGACGTACCAGGTTCGTGTCGAATTGTATTCCCGGGCAGGAACATTTCTGATGCTGCCATATAAAGTGATTAAGTCAGTGCGGAGTATTTGCATTTTATAGTTACTTTTATTATTCCCCTTTCATAACTTTAACGTCGCTCCTGTGCAAAAACTGGGCACTCATAACCGGATGTATAGGCTGTATAAGAATGTAGTTTCCTTCTTAGCGTGTTTTGACGTATAAAATCATGGCTTGGTAGTCAGAGAAGTAGGCATGGTGATCGTTGACTTCTTGTCATTGCTGCATTGATATTGCAAGACACAGGGTTCGATATCCAAACCCGGCTATCCTATTATATGAGTATTTTGGGTGACTATTTACGGGGTTTGGATTGGATGATTCGATTTATTGACCACTTTATACACTCAACTCGTAATTGCAAGTTATACTTGTCCCTCTTTATTTCTTTATCTCTCCGTTTTTATTTATTTCTTTAATTCGTTCTTTTTTTATCTTTTATATATTTCGAAAGGCACTATGGTACAAGCCGGTAGTCTAGAGAAAATGTGGGAGCCTCGACGTCTCACAACCATACTGGTATTCACGGCCTGTTACAGAGATAGCTTTACCTTATTTATTTCCAAATACCCGTATTTTTCTCTCTTTCTTCGGTTATTTTCCCCTCTACAGGGCTGTCGTTCAGAAAGCATCACTCTGAGAATGTAAGTTAACGTCTGGCGGAGGGAAGTCTGCACACATTAGCACTGGCCTGCCTACTTCGTTCCTGTACACCCAGTAGGCCCCATACAGGGTCCAGGAAGTAGGTCGCGTGCCCTGAGCCATCGCGTGTGGTGTCCGCTGTAATCTGCAAAGCAGCGGGAGATAAAGGCGCTTGCAAAACGCGAGACGCGGTGGCGCCATCTTCCGAATGAATTGAGAATGCTAAGCCTCCTTGTGCCGTAATTGTCGCGCTTGCTTCGCATTTCGGATCTCAGCTGGGAAATTATCCTGACATGTTTATTACGGGATTTCCTCCGCTCTGTCACGCGAATGCTGCGATTGTACAGCTGGTCGAATTCATCAGCGCTATCGCCATTGCACTGGCATCTCCTTCATTTGAACCCTTCCCTCCAACTAGGGATTTATCTAAATAATATTTAAGTGAAATAATCATATCAGTCGTTTCAAGTTTAATTACGGTCCTCTGCGATATGACGCCATGCAATTTGGCAGAAGGGTATTATCCTTTCAGCGGAATATTTCGTTTCTATCTTCAGGGCAAAGGAAATGAAAGCATTCAGTATAATGAAAACTGAAGTAATCCGATATACAGTGTTGGTACACTTGTACGATGTGTTAATTCGTCCTAGTTCTAATTTGTTATTATTTATAAAAAATATATAGGACATTGGAAGAATACTACGGGCACATTACACCGGATATGACGTGTAACGAGCTTACTGCGGGGAGGGAACCGGAAGTACGTATTACGAGTTTTATCACGCTTCGGTGTATTATTGTATGTATAGAAACAGTTGATTTGTTCTACACGTTGTGTACTTCCTGCTGATGTTTGTACAGTTATAGCGTTGTTAATTGATATGTTGAAGGACGCAGGGATATTTGTCATAATTAGTGTCACCTGTTTCTTGCGTAACATTACGTACATGAGTCAACAAAATGATGTGAAATGTAACACACATATCGGCAAGAAGTTTCATGTTCACTGGTAAAGATTTTTTGCTCCCTTCTGGCACAATATTCCAATTTTATTCAGCTTTCTGCCACAGCACAGGCAGACTTCCGCTGGCTTCTGTCTAAAGGGGCCTGGTTTCGATATCAGTGCAGTCCATGCGGGACTTGTGACGGACAAAGTGATACTGGCAGAGTGGTTCAGGTTTTCCTCTGCCGTTTATCGTTCCACCAATGTTCCATATCCATCACTCATTAGTGCTCATTAGGGACTGCTATAATGGGCCCTTTTGATGAGAAGGATCACGAGACTCGATCTCACCTCACTCTAACAGCAGAAAGAAATATTGATCGTGGGTTACTGTTGCTGTAGTTGTTCTGTTATGAGTTACTGTTGCTGTAGTTCTTCTGTTATGAGTTACTGTTGCTGTAGTTCTTCTGTTATGAGTTACTGTTGCTGTAGTTCTTCTGTTATGAGTTACTGTTGCTGTAGTTCTTCTGTTATGAGTTACTGTTGCTGTAGTTCTTCTGTTATGAGTTACTGTTGCTGTAGTTCTTCTGTTATGAGTTACTGTTGCTGTAGTTCTTCTGTTATGAGTTACTGTTGCTGTAGTTCTTCTGTTATGAGTTACTGTTGCTGTAGTTCTTCTGTTATGAGTTACTGTTGCTGTAGTTCTTCTGTTATGAGTTACTGTTGCTGTAGTTCTTCTGTTATGAGTTACTGTTGCTGTAGTTCTTCTGTTATGAGTTACTGTTGCTGTAGTTCTTCTGTTATGAGTTACTGTTGCTGTAGTTCTTCTGTTATGAGTTACTGTTGCTGTAGTTCTTCTGTTATGAGTTACTGTTGCTGTAGTTCTTCTGTTATGAGTTACTGTTGCTGTAGTTCTTCTGTTATGAGTTACTGTTGCTGTAGTTCTTCTGTTATGAGTTACTGTTGCTGTAGTTCTTCTGTTATGAGTTACTGTTGCTGTAGTTCTTCTGTTATGAGTTACTGTTGCTGTAGTTCTTCTGTTATGAGTTACTGTTGCTGTAGATCTTCTGCAGGACGTCTGCTGTGAGTTGTAGATTGTTTTGAGTTAGTGTTAATGTTGATCGTCTGTTGTGAGTTATTGTTAATTCAGACGGTTGTGTTATTGTCAACATACATTTTGTATTATGGGAATATTTCGACCACATGCATTGTAATGTAGCTGATAGAAACATTTACAAGAAATGAGACTGGCCCCTTCGTATGAGTGACTCACACTATGGTCAGGTGATATAACAGAAAGGGCTTGTTGGAAACTGGGGCGACGAAGTGGGAACACTGGATGGATAGGGCGTGGGAAATATTACAAATACATGACAAAATATATTCGGAAGATAAATGGTTGTGTAATAACATTCAGTAGCTAGTTCCTGAGACGAGTTATATCGTAAAGAGAGACTAGGTTAGTTGGACGTGATGCAATGATTCAGTGTCAATTTGTATACGTCATGAACTGTACTTTAGAGGCTTTATATATCGTTAAGCAGTAACTATGGGAACCAGTGACCTAATAATAGAAACAAACAATGTAAACCTCGGACTGTGAGAAGAAAACATCGCAATTATCGTAAAATTTTCGTAATTAAGAAATTCTGCAAATAACTGGCCGAGAAGTTTACTGGCCCCAAATTAACTTCATACGAGTGTACACGACCTCTACCGAAGATAAAATTTTGCTTGACCCTATCATAGTTGTCATCATTGTTGCCATTATTCTAATTGTTGATGTGGCATATGGACTCGTTCCTAGGCAACTACCGCTAAATAAGCAATTATAAAACATCCGTTGCTGGGTAACGGCTCCGCCAACAGACCCGAACGTCACAGTCCCATGGAAACAATTGCACTACAACAGAGAAGCTGCGTTTTATACGTGAACCTCGCCGAGATGTTATAAGCAGGATATGTTATGGGTTAATGAGTTAGTGAAGAGGTTGTTGGTGAGTTAGTCAGAACTGCAGTCCAGTTGTTGCTGTGAGAATCATAGCTTGGGTCTAGGATATTTCGGGAACCCAGGGGAAGGGGAACGTCCACCATTGGAAGCCGCTACAAAGCAACCGCTAGTGGAGACTAACAGACTGAGAACGTTAGTCTATGCGTGACAGTGATTTATAAAATGTACTCACGAGTTGTGTGTCAAAGTGTTCAATAAGTCCGATTACCAATCTAAACCCCGTCTATATAGACACTAAAATCATGACATCAGTAATATCAGCGTTTGACAGATGCAAGGCACATCCAGTTCGGAAATGAAGCAATCTTAACTTAATACGTGTTTTTAGAATCTTCTTTGAATGGGTAGGAAAGTTGCATTTCTCGATATCCCCACAATAATATCAAATTAATCGAAATTCAGTTAGTAGTTTCTCAATTCGCATGGAGAAACTGAAGAAAATGTCTCAGGGTTGTCGGTGTTCCGGGTGAGATCCGAACCGTAGACTTCGGGATGCTAGTCAGAAGCATATCCGGCTGAGAGCAGCCTACTTGGTGACGGGTGCATTAACAGACACGACCTCCCCAGTTTGCTTTCACTTCGTGGGCTTTGTGCAAAGAACGCGTTCAAATTGACGAGAGTGCCGTGGACTAAAACAGAAACCGCTCAACCGGAAGTCAGCAAAGCGGTGAGTGTGAGCGCACCGAGTTCACAGTTACGCACAGTGTTCACGGCCGCAGCGAATTTGTTACTTTAAGGTCATAAACTTTCTTCAGCTGAGTCGAAATTCAATTACGAGCGATAACCTTGAGCTCCCTTCTCACCCCTTCATATCTCCTTTCCAGTTCCCACGGAAGTACCCCGCTTTGTTTCCATTCATTTGACCTTTACGTCGCCAGGAATCCAACCTCGTCTTACTCCACACGGAAGAAAGAAAAAATTCATTGGATTTGAACATGATCCCTGGGTTTCAATCCTTTGAGGACCACTGTCGGATATCTAAGCAGAGTTTAACAGTCTCTGTCCGCAATTCTGGGGGTTCTTAGTCGCATCTCAGACGAAAGGCCGACTATTCCTAAGATCTAAGCGGCCTCCGTAGTCTAGGGGTAACGTTCCCACCTCATGACACAAGGTACGCGGATTCAAACCCGGC
This sequence comes from Cryptotermes secundus, assembly GCF_002891405.2. Classification (NCBI taxonomy): domain Eukaryota; kingdom Metazoa; phylum Arthropoda; class Insecta; order Blattodea; family Kalotermitidae; genus Cryptotermes; species Cryptotermes secundus. The sequence goes on from NW_019730108.1 coordinate 1,376,848, forward strand.
GGAGGTCGTGGAATTTTTAAGGGCGGAAAATTTCAGGGAACAAGTCCTCCGGGAGGGACTTTAAGCCGTGTGTCCCGTGTCGTAGATTTACGGCACGTAAAAGATCCTCATGTCTCTAGGAGACCTCTGAGCTAAATTAGGCAAAAAGTTTCCCCCCCCCAAGTAGTTTCCAATGCCTCTGGTAGATGAGGAAAGTATTAGGTACCGAAGGCCGGCCTCGTTGGCTGAACGGGGCTAATAGAACGCACCAGTACCTGTAGGGTATGGCGACTGGTAGAATATCAAAGGGGGACGCACAATAGATCAACAACTGGTGTCGGTGCATGGGGAAACATACCCCCTCCAATAATAATAATAATAATAATAATAATAATAATAATTCCTAAGCTATGGATAGCTGAGTCAGTATAGCGACTGGTTACGGGCTGGATGACCGAGGGGTCGGAGTTCCAGTCCCTGTAAGGACATGAATTTTCTCTTCCCTATAGCGTCCAGACCGGCTCTGGAGCCCAAGCAGCCTCCTACCCAGAGGGTACCGGAAGTGAAGTAGCCGGGGCGTGAACCTTACCAGTCACTTCCAAACTATTGTCAATGTCAAGAAAACGTGGATTTATTCATCCACTTCCCCATACGCCTTCGACGCGTAGTGCTTGATTAGTTAAGCACAGCAACAACTATACCTTCTGCCACAGACATTGCTGCCTCTTGAACCAATGCTTCACCCGTGTTCCAGACGCGAAAGGCAGTTGCTGAAACATTTCTCAATATAAACCGGAAAACCAAAATATGTAAAAACGGGTTATCTCAGGCGGTACAGTGACTGTGTTACGGGCCATACGACTAAGGCTTTAGGGTTCCATTGGTACGTGCAAGAGATATTCTCGACTTCACAGCGTCCAGACCGGCTAAGGTATCCACCCATCCTCTTATTCAGAGGGTACCGGTGGCTTTTTACCTGAGGTAAAGCGGACAGGGCGTGAAACTGACTTTTCATCTTTTATCTAACGCCAAGATTAAGAATACATGGTACTGTACCTCCACCCCATACGTCTTCATGATGTCAGAACTAAGCACAGGGACAGCTTTACCTGTACAGGTACTACATATTCTGTACTCTGATGCAGATGCTGCCAACCCCTCCCCAACCCACCCTTTCAAATCAATACTTCACTGCTACCCCCATTCTGTAACTTCAGTGTAGAGAAGCTGGCTGAGCAGCACATGCCATGCCCGAAGCATCTCTGACAGCTCCATACAACGAGACTCCCGGTATGGCAGTTTTGGTTGTCGCAACAGTGCCTCATGATGACGTCACAAGCTGAAGACGACGACGCATGCTCAGATGTGTTTGAGATATGCAGTGAGGGATCACCATAGCAGGCCGTACGCTACGATTTTCGGGCCGAAGTACGCAGAAATCAAGTAGATACTTTCTTCTGGAATGTGACTGCTGTGTAGTCTGGTAAATATTTAACAGGGGTTTCGAAGGAAAGTCTGACATACGGTATCGGTTCAGGAAGGATTTTTTCTAATCATCGGCTTAAGAAACTTACACTTCAGTCAGGAAGAAGGAAGAGGTGGAATTTTCCTACTGTTTCTGCGCCTCATCCCTCCTTCATCTCTTTCTCTTGTTTCTGCGCCTCATCCTTCCTTCAGCTCTTCCTGTTTCTGCGCCTCATCCTTCCTCCATCTCTTCCTTCCTGTTTCTTCGCCTCATCCTTCCTTCAGCTCTTCCTGTTTCTGCGCCTCATCCTTCCTCCATCTCTTCCTTCCTGTTTCTGCGCCTCATCCTTCCTCCATCTCTTCCTTTCTGTTTCGATTTCTGTGATGAAGCCACTTGTCGCTACTGTACGAATTTCCCAGGCCTATTGGTTTCTGTTTAGAGGAAAGATTACAGGGAGTCCCTAGTTACGATATTACGTTTATTTCCAGCATGTCTGAAAGGAAATCGATATTCATACGAGATAACTCGTGCGTGACAAGGAATCCGTATTGTGTACGTCAGCCGACCTGGTTGCGATCGCTTCATTATAAGCTGAACTTCGTGATGTGTTTAGACGCCGGCCCTATGAAGAGAACTTATTTTGGAAATTGGATTTCAGCGAAAGAAGACGAATTGTTGGTGTCAGATGTGGTCACGCGTCCATCCGTCAGTGCTGCAGGCCACTGTGAACAGCAGCTTAGTGTAGTGAGGGAAACAGTGGCCTAAATGCAACCCAATGTTGCAAGTTTGTAGATATTTAACCTACTTTACTTATTTTGAAAAAACGAAAGTAGGGGTATGCGGTCTCCGTACTGTCTGTGCGTATGCGTGTCCCCCTATCAACTTATGAATGGATGAACCAATTTTTATGAAACCTGGTATGTATTATCACGATTAAAGGGTGACTATAGACGGGGTATGGATTCGATATTTGATTTATTGACACCCTACACACATCACTCAGAACTACAAGTAATTACAGCGCTACCTCTAATCTACGCACTTTACAAATCACGAAAGCCTGTTTCCAGCTTGCTGTGTCTTCACCAGCCGTTCCCTGGCAAAGGCTTCTAACAGTGGAGATTCTTCAGTAGATTCTAAAGGTTCTGACGATGGTGTAGAACGCTCAGAATTACTGGGTTTTTGGACTTTTCCCATCGTCCTGTATTCTAAAGAACACAACGTTTCGGAAACTGGATATGCTTCCGTCCTCAGGTGAGGGGGAAGACACCTACTCAGTTGGGTACCTCAGACGAGGGAAGCACAGGTAAAGAGCTTTGGTACTCCTAGCAGCGTCCGCATCATAACTTGAGAATTGCCGGTCTGGAGAGAATTTAAGCCGAGAAGTTCCATACTTAAACCGAGTGAACACTAGATACAAATTGTGGAGGTGGCGACTGTAGAGGAGACCAACAGAACAGAGTAGCAGGTGAATTATAAAAGTAAGTCAGGAAAAAGGGGGGACAGTAACCTGCAGCTGGCCCACTGACTCAGGCCTTGAGGTCACAGCACGAACGAAACGCGATAAATCGTCTCAAGAATAAGTACATACAGACCAAGAAATCTCTTCACCGTTGAAGGAACACGGCGTCGTAAGCCGGAAGATAAGAACGCGACTTTTCATAACCTTGCAGGTCCATACGGGAAACATGAAGCCGTTGCGAGACATGGGCGAAGCGGTTGAAAGATAAGCCCATCGAGATTAGGCCCTTAATGCCAGGGTTTGACTGTTTCAGTACGTGGCACAACATAGACGCCTGGAACCGTCCCAGTGGGGTTAGTGCTTCAAGATAAATGAAGTCATTTCTCCAGTCTCCTAAGCATCTCAACAGTTGTCATGCTCTGTGATCTTCTCTGGTTGCCGCTGAGAGAACCTAAAATCCAACATTCTAGGCATTTCGCTAAGCACCATTGCCAACAGTACAAAGTTTGAAGAGTCAGTTAGCTCTGGCCGCTTTAACCTCGGGTGTCACTTCTGTCCTGGCTACTAAACTATGCGAAATCGGAGTATTTCAGTCAGCGAAGTGACTGGCTATGAGGTGTAGGTCGAGACGTCGAGGCTCCCACATTTTCTTTAGACAATCGGCTCACAGATGGCTACGGCGGTAAATACTGTCACCATGTCCATACCGTGCCAGGTTCCACCCACTGACACGTACTTAGTTCCTTCATGCATGCAGATCAAGTCAGGGGGGGGGCCTCCCCCCTTTTCTTTTTCTTTTCTCCGTCAAGAGGTTTCCTCTCCGGATTTGACGGGATAGCTCTGTTCCTGGAATCTTCCTCCGGGATTTTCTGTGTGTCTACGTAGGGAATGATTCCAGGGCGAAGGCCACGAATAAGAGGGAGGTTTGAGGCGATGAATAGGCTGCTGTAATGAACAAGCACAGGGATCCGTGATTCGAACCCGCAACCGCGTAAACCGAAGACGCGAACATCACTCGTAGGTAAAGTCCAACGGACCGGGTGGACTGGGATAAGAAAGAAATTTGGCACTTTCTGAAGAGTTCTTCTGGGATACAACGGCGTGTAGTCCATTGAAAGTCAACCGACGTTTCGAGGGAACATGTCGCCTCCATCTTCAGGTCAAATAATTAGCCGAGCAAGAAACCAGCGTGAAAGGTGGCAAGTAGAGTACTTTCTGTTCAGTATTTACATGTGCTTGTTTGGTGGGATCAGTATAACGGTTAAAGTGATGTGTGGTTTGTTGTTTATTTCACGATGCTATGTTAGCGTCAAGTGGTAGGGTGATTGATGAACTGGATAAGAGTTGGAAGGAAGCGACTATGGCCTAATCGAAGTAATATCCCAGAATTTTCCTGAAGGGGCCAAGGAAGACCCAGCACCGACCGAATGCAAGCCCGGACCTTTACCAGTGCACCTACACGCAACGGTACGGGCTGAGTAAAGGGAGGGGAATTTCTTGCTCGTTCAGTGACTGCAGGCGCAGCAGTCGGGTGGGGTCGAGCCCCTCAATGGGCGGGCTCAACTAGTGCCGTCCCCTGATGACATGACATGGTAACTAGCCCCAGGGCCACTTCGGCCACCACAAATCCCACATGACCTGACCTGGGTTTGATCCCGGGCCACAGCGATGTGAATCAGACGAACTGAACTATGGCAGGGCCATGGAGTTAATTAGTGAAGTATCAATCGGGTATCGAAGCCAGAACCGAGAGAAGAATGTGCGCCCCAACTAGATTTATATTCTCACGGCTGTAGGTATTAATATTACAGTCTTCCGGGATGTGACGCCGTGTAGCTTGGCAGATAGCCACCAACATTTCGGTCTAACCTTCTGGATCCGTCTTCAGGTCTCAAAATGTAGGCAGAGTGTCCCTCCGCCATGTTTGTGCATACCAGTCAACGCACATGCCGGTGGAGCCGGTCTATGCAGTTAGGGTGTAAGGTCACAGGTTCGAATCTCGTCCGGTTCCTCCGGGAAAGTGCCGGTACAGTGCTTTACAGTAGGTCACGACCACTTCCTTCCATATCCGGACCACTCGACACTGTGGAGCTCTGGTTACAGCGGCGTCACATCTCTCACGTTCTCTCGTCTGAAGCTCGGGCGCCGGACAGGCACGGAGCACTGACCCGCAGCACACTCATGCCTGCCGGGCGGCCGCACAGGGTAACGGAGCGTTCCCGCTGGGACGATGCATTTTCTTGTGGCGTACGTATCAATTCCGAGCCGGCGCTATACCCAGCGGATGTGATCTCATTTCTGTGTGGAAGAGTGGCATATGTCTCTGTGAACAAGTTCCATGTACCCAGAACTTGTAAAAGATACACTGAGATATATGAATGAGTTCGTTATTAATTATTTAACATAATTTTTTCCTCCTTCTTGTGTATGAAATGGTGGAGCTATACCTCCACTCCACCATGCGTCTTCAAGGCGTAGTGATTAACTAATTAAGCAAAGGGACAACTTTACATATTACGTTTGTGTGCAAGTTTGCTTGATTTTCTTTGCTTCCTTCCCCCGCTCTTCATATATTCTCTTGTATATCTCTAATTTTGCTATCCGTCTCTCTCTTTCCTTCCATTTCGTTCCTTATTTCTCTCTCTCTTCCGTCCTGCTTTATCTTTAGTCCTTCCTATACTTCTTCATTGCTCCTTACTCCTGGTTTCTATTTTGCTTCTTCTTTTTATGTTTCTTCCTTTCTTATATCCGTTAGTTCTCTTTTTATTTTTTCTTTATTCTCCTGTATTTTATTTTAACTTCTTTTATTCGTTCCTTCACATCCAACATCCGACAGATGTCGATGCGATCACGTGACACGGTCTCGAACCTTGTCTCTCTCTTGAGTCATTCATGAATCTATCTACAGGTTCTTCTGTGTAAGTAGAATCCTTGCGACCGACCGATCCCCCATCCAGGGAATCCTACGAAATTGTTAAGGATTCAAGCTCCACAATAAATTTCGAATCGGACAGGATCTGAGAGTCTAATCCGTGTAATGATGGAATGTGATAGTTGAGCGGGTGGATTTCTGTACGAATATTTCCCCCCCCCCTGGATTAGTCCCACTGAAGGTTGTGCTGGCAAGTACGGCCCCGTTTAAATGGAGGGCAATAGAAGCCAATAATCTGTGATAAGTTCCTTGTGCACCATTCTCATCAATACATTAATAATAAGTGCAGTCTCACCACGGGAGCGTACAGTTATGTAAGGATGGTTGCGTGGAGACGCCTGGTGAAAGCTGGTGTGCATTTAAAATTAGCAACTCATCCTGAGGCTATTTTACATTCTCATGCTGCATTTCGTGTCGACGATTTGTTTGTATTTGTATCGATAAATATCGATCTATCGCAATGGGACTGGTTCCAACACATAAGTGTCAACATACTGACTCAGTATTGTGCACGGAGCCCTTTGCTGACGGATTGACTGACTGTCTGTCGACAGGTAGGTACAGTCCCATATTTAGTCGTGACCGACGTTAACTGCGCGCGCCATAGATTTGGTCGAATTCGTTAAAAAAAAAAGCGCGGAAATTAGCTATAACTCTGCTACAGAAAGAGGTCCCATAGATTGACTGACTTCCTCTACACGTTCCTCTAGCTGCTATGCGTTGCTTGCCTTAATCTTCAGCCCTAAAGATTGAAGCAGTAAGTTCTACCGAAACGTCGGTGAAATTTTATCGCGCTACACTTCGCCATAGGGGCACGGGTTAGCGTAGTTGGTTGAGGCACTATGCTACAAGCCGGAAGGTCGCGGGTTCAAGTTCCGATGAGGTCATTGGATTTTTTCAATTGACCTAATCCCTCCAGCCGCACTATGGCCCTGGGGTCGACTCAGCCTCTAACAGAAATGAGTACCAGGAATCTTCCTGGGGATAAAGGGCGGCCGGCGCGTAGGGCTGACAACCTTGCCTCCATCTATGAGCCGACTGTCTAGAGAAAATGTGGGAACCTCAACCTCTCACAACCTGATGGGCCTCCACGGCCTGATACAGGGACAGCTTTACTTTTACTTTTCTTTAATTCGCGTAGTGGGGGGTGGAGTCCAGTTGGGTCCACTCGACACGGCGGCCACTGATTGGCCTATTGTAGCCTGCCCCGGGTGATTATGATAGAGAATTTGGTGGAATGAAGATTGGCAGGGGAAACCGAAGTACTCGGTGAAAACCTACCCCAGCGCCACTTTGTCCACCACAAATCCCACTTGACCAGACCCGGGTTTGAACCTGGCCCGCCGCGGTGGGAAGCCAGCGACTAACCGCTTGAGCTATGGCGCGGACTTTACTTTTACTTACTTTTACACTTCGCTATATCTTCACTGTTACCGCTGCTACACTGTCAAATCTAACTACAAATAGCTTTGAGAGTCAGTACAGCGTCATTACACCACTTGGCGTTTTTACTCTTTGAACGTTTTTGTTTTCTTTTTCTTCTTGCGCCCTTGCCGACAGCGCCCCTTTGATCTCATAAATCTCTTTCATCTCCTTCTTTAAAGCTTTCTTCTTTACCTTTCTCCTTGTTTGATGTGTAAAGCATTGAATTTACTCTTTATTGAATTTCAACCTTCCATTTTGTATTCCGAGGCTAAGAAAAATAAAATTGTTGCATCATCTCGTGTCATCACAGCGTGGCCTTATCATCTGTGTCATCAGTGGCGAAAACATGAAACGTTCCATCGTGAGAGCAGGGAGATCCGCAGCGGAGATGCGCAACTTTGCGCGTCTTCACTTCATCGGAGACGCGTCGATCCGGCAGTTGCCAGGCTACGAGACGCTGCTCTGGGCTTTCAGCGGGACTACACATGCTCACGGTGCAGGAGTCACCTCGGGCCCGACGTGTAGCTGCAGCCTCGACAGGCAAATTCCGCAGAAACACCTTCACGGAGATCGTCGTCGCTTACTAAAATCTTTCTCCCTGTCAGTTTTTCATAATTACCTTTTCATTCGAATCCACGCAAGCTGTTCACTTGATAGTGTCGTAAGCTAAAAGTAAAGCTGTCTCTGTGCTTAACTATGGAACGCAGAAATATATACGAGTGGAGATATAGCTCCACCATTCTTAACCTCGGCACTTGAAGGAGGTGAATGTTGACAGGGAAAACATGTAAAGGTGAAGCTGTCCCTGTAACAGGCCGTGGAGGTCCACAGGGTTGTGAGACGTCGATTCTGCCACATTTTCTAGACAATCGACTCACAGATGGCAGTGAAGTCATCCTTACGCGCCGGCCGCTCTTTACCCCCAGGAAGATACCTGGTACTCATTTCTGTTAGAGGCTGAGTCGACCCCAGGGCCGTAGTGCGGCTGGAAGGATTAGGTCAATTTAACAATGTACATGAACTCTTCGGGAATTGAACCCGCGACCTTCCGGATCGTATTATAGTCTACGCTACCGCCTGACGTGAGAACAATATTAAAATTGATCTTAGAGAAAGGATGTTGTAGTACGGACTGGATTCATTTGGCTTAGAATAGGGACCAGTGGAGGGCTCTTGTGAACACGGCAATGAACCTTCTGATTGCAAAAAAAGGTCGATAAATTCATGAGTAGCAGAGGGATTGGAGGCTTCTCAAGAAGGACTCAGCTCCATGCAGTTACTTCGTTAGTCTCTCCAGACAAAGGCTGTGATGACGCGTTAAAATTACGCCACGACGACGTCTTTCCGCGTCCTTTTCCAATTGGTTACTCAGCGTGCGTCATCTAATCATTATCCGCTATACATGTGCACTGTCGTTACGTAAACTGTAAACAAACGGGACAATGAACAGCGTGGGAAGGAACGGAACGGAAAGGAACTGCGTCCGTGGCCTTACTGTGCTCCTGCAAAGAAAACGGGGAGGAGGCCTCTATGCAGGCTTCGGACCTGCCACAGCGGCAGCTGCCAGAACTCGTAGTGACGGGTTATCGGCAGTATGCTGCTCTCGGCAGGGGGCAACACTCGCTGTGCCGGGGTCAGCTCCAAGACTGCCTGCAGTCAGTGAGAGGACACTAAAAAACACGCAGTTTATAACATCATCGAACTTTCACTTTATATGATCCCCCAGAATATTATAATGTAGGAACTTACCACTTAATTAGACAATTAAAAACTTTTACCAAATCGGGACACGAAGGCGTGGCTTTCTCCAATTTAGAAATATATGTAAGGTCTGAGGTTTTCACAGCGGTGACTGTGAAGAATGCCGCTTCTTGTATGTGGTGCCGTGTATAAATACATATTTGTTTACATGTTGTCACGATTTGGGAATGATTATAGACGGAGTTTGGATTGGTGAATGGATCTGTTGACCACATATTCACAGCGCCATCGCTAATCTCCACAATTTATAAATCACAACAACAGCCGCTAAGCCTTTTTTCCTTCCTGCTGTCTTCATCAGCCTTTCCCTGGCAACGGCTTCTAACAGCTGAGATTCTTCAGCTCAGATTCTGTCTTCACAGCCTCCCGTACGGAACTCAACTCAACTGACTACTGCCAGGCTGGCTGCCATTTCACGCCAACCTCTTAGTCTCCTCTACACAGGCTGACTTTCAACTAATCGGGTCGTCCTAGTTGTCTTCCTTATAACAACTTTGCAAGAACCGATTAGAAAACAACCGTTTATAACTGTAACTCTATTCTTGTAGATGCGTGTTTACTGCGCCGTTGCATAGCAACGGCTGTTGTCTCGGTGTTCGTTTCGAGGTCATACCTAGCAACGCGTTTATACGCCACAGTATGTACGCTTCTCTACTCTGTAACCAGTCAAATGGGCCGTATCATTGTTCAGGCTGTTAGTCGCCGGCTTTCCACCTCCGCGGGGTCGATCCCAGGTCAGGTCATGTAGGTTTTGTGGTGTACACTGGAGCACGTTTTCTCCGAGTACTTCGGTTTCCCCTGCCAATTCTCATTTCATCGACTGCTCCTCGCTCATCCATCATCCGGGGCCCGTACAATGGGCCAGTATATGCTGGAATGAAAATTGGTAGGGGAAACCGAAGTACTAGGCGAGAACCTGACCCAGTGCCAATCTGTACGTCACATAAACCACGAACTGACGAAGGTTTGAATTCGGGCCGTCGAGGTGAGAAGCCGGTGAATAACCGCCTGAGCTGGACCACGACCAGCATGAACCAATGGAAATGGAAACAGTGTTTTCTATGAGGTACGAACTGAATTTTTAAATATTATGTACAAGATTCAGTCATCAAAGGATTAAGAGTCATATTGCCCCGCGTTTCACAGAGGGAGCGTAACAATTTTACAAGTTCCCTCACCGCCATCTGCTAGCCGGTTGTCTAGAAAATGTGGGAGCCTCAACGTCTCACAACCCTATGGGCCTTCACGGCCTGTTACAGGGATAGCTTTGCCTTTTACGTTAAGGCAGCTATCAGGCAGCTGATCATAATTAAGTGAAAACTTCTGGCTGGTGCAGACGTACGCGAAAGGGTAAGGCATTCTCACGGAAAACCGGCTACGAGAAAGAGAAAGTGCGCGAGAAAGGTCACATAAATTTATGGGCAGGGTAAAATTTCCAGCCGACAAGCGTCGTTTGAGAGGCATGCGTGCATGTTGGCAGCCTCCAGAGGATTCTGTTATACACGGCTCAGGTCAAGACATCAGCTCTCTAGTAGCAGAGCAGAGTGCGGCACGCGGTAGCGCAGTTGGTTGAGGCACTATGCTGCAAGCCGGAAGGTCGCGGATTTGAGTCCCAGTGAGGTGGATTTTTTCAGTTGACCTAATCCTTTCAGCCTCACTATGGCCCACACCATCTGTAAGCCGATTTTCTAAATAAAATGTGGGAGCCTCGACGTCTCACAACCATACGGACCTCCACGGCCTGTTACAGGGATAGCTTTAATGTTTTTACGTTACCATGCCATGGAGACGTATGGGTGAGTGGAGGTATATCTCCCCAGTTCTTAACCTCGGCATTAGACAACAATAAGCCCCGGCCGCTTTACTCCTGGGACACGCCACCGGTGGGGCCCACAACCGTAGCACATCGCTGTATGCAGTGAGTGCTGTGAGCGCCTTGTTGAACTGGCAGAATAGCAAACATTTGCACAGTCGTGAACAGTGACCACACAATTCAATATCCGTCTAATTGACCGTGACCCCTGGACGTACACATTGCGATGCCCAACACGTCGTGTCCGGTAAGGGCATTGACGTGCAGACGTCACTTGCGTTGTCCGTTCTGCAGCCAGTGGGTCAGGATCGCGTTCACGCCGACATGATACCGCAAAACAGGTTTATGGTCCAGTCACTGTTACTGTATCATGATGTCTCTCTTTTAAAGCGTGATCGACAGGGCACGCAGGCGCTGAGCAGGGAACACTTTGCAAGAAAAGTCCCGTATCATCGACTGAGATCTCCGGTACCGTGATTTCGGTTCCCTTCGTGTGTTGAACACGGTCCACTAACTTTCTAAAGATTGCGCAACGAACTGAGTCATTACCTGTCGATGAACCCCGAAAGATGTTTTGGATACGGTTTGTCTGTGCCTGTTCTCCCGCAATAACCTTTGAACTATACACGGAATTAGTGAGACTGTGGATATCATGGTGAGACTCGATAACATGGTGAGACGGTGTCAACACCATACTGAGACTGTGGATATCATGGTGAGACGGTGTCAACACCACACTGAGACTGTGGATATCATGGTGAGACGGTGTCAACACCATACTGAGACTGTGGATAACATGGTGAGACGGTGTCAACACCATACTGAGACTGTGGATATCATGGTGAGACGGTGTCAACACCATAGTGAGACTGGATATCATGGTGAGACGGTATGACTGTCATAGTATCTCATGTACTGTGTAGGCAGGCTTATGATTAGTCCCTTGAGGTGTTTTGCGATGTGACAATGTGTAGGTGCGAATAATACAAAATTCTCCTAATTTTTTCTGTTCCACCGAATTTGACCGTGAACTGCTCAGCAGGCCTGATTCGCATTTGGCTTCTACTGTGGGGCCCGTGGTCCCTTACTCGCAGAAGTATCCGTGGTCTTATCGATGCGATGGGCAGGCATGGCTGCTGGAACAGCGCTCATTTCCCTCACATTCCCGATATTCCCCGTTGCGCTGCGCTGCGTATTGCCTCTGCTTGAATCCCTGGGACTGGATAATCTACTATACTCACTCAGGTTCCCGTAGTTTTCCTCAGTCCCTTAAAACAAATTCCTGGATACTGCAATGTGACAGGCCATGACCTCTTCTTTGCAGATCCCTGCACAATGTTCATCCACCCAACATCCTACCATTCGATGGCTGCTTATCGCGAGAGATCAATTTTATCCCACGTCAGGCCATGTGGGATTTGTGGTGGACTACGAGTCAGTGGTACAGTTTTATTTCTAGACTTATTTCCCCTTCCAATTCTTATCTCACAAACTGCCCCACATTTATTAATTATTCTGTTATCAGAAGGTACGTAGTAAGACATGGTCATGAGTTCCGTGGGACTCGGAACCAAGAATCACTGTGCTGGCGAGGACCAGCAGCAATTTAGCAGTCAAGTTGGTTTGTTGGGACGATGAGTTGAGTGGCAAGCCAGCGGCCATCAAGTGAGGACACGAGTACGGAAGTTGAAGGATTTATATTGTTGGCAACCGCTACCAAGCAGCGACTAGTGAAGACAAACTGAGAACTGGTGTGCGCTGTAGTGAGAAGTCGAGTGCGTGAATTAGCGAGAGCGTTATAATTACTAACAGTTACGGTTTACAAGGGTCAACTATATCCAATTATTAATTCAAACCTCGTCTCTTGTCACTAACACGTGATACTGAAAGCGTCGTTAAATAACCAACTAAAGAAATCCTAACAGAGCCAAAACCAGGCACTGACCTTGATGTAGTTGTGTTGTGACGGTCTTAATAAAGACCTTATAGAAATCCTAGCATTTGGCTCTCTCTGACTGAGCTACTGAAGTTAAGTAAACGGAGAACAAATAATGTCTGCGGTTTGTAACGCGTGTAGTTGAGAGCGTGTCGTTAAATACAGTGCGAAACCAGGCCGTCACGTAACGCATTCGTTTGAAGGAAAGCTGCTCGTGTCCCACTGAAGGCGGGCAAATTGATTCGTGCCGAGACGAGTTGTGTGCCCAGAGGAGCTTCAGCTGCTGTTCAGCTTGGCGGCCTGCCTCTAAAACTGTTGTCGTAACGTTTGTCAGCCTGCTCCAATGCACCGTGGCTTCTGCTGCATGTCTGTGCCGTGTTGCACTAATGTTACAACATCTGTGTATGTGTCTCTATTGTTAATTTACTTCCAGGATGTTCTAACGTTGGAACAGCTTTATGACTGTATTGCTAATTTAGTTCCGGGATTTTCTATTGTTAGAACATTTGTAACTATCTTTCGCTGTTATGTGCCACTTTTCTTCGTATTATGTGACACTTTAGAGCAAAATTCGTAACTCTTATTCGGACGAACAGATGAAACTCAGATACGCGTTTCATATGTCTCTAAGATTTAAGGGCCTATTCCATGTTTGTGATGTTACTCGGTTTCTGACCTGGCTACGGACTGGACGACCGAGGGGTCGGGTTTGAGTCCAGTAGGATAAGGTTTTCTACTCGCCACGTCGTTCAGACGGGCTCTAGGGCCCACCCAGCCTCCTATTACTGGGTACCGGAGGCTCTTCCCCAGAGTTAAAGCGGCCGGGGCGTGAGCCGACCACTCATCTCCGTCTAGTGCCGAGGTCAAGAATGGTGGAGCCATACCTCCACTCCATCATATGTCTTCATGGCATAGTGCTGAAGTGACTTAAGCACAGGGTGTTGAGGAGAATATTTGTGTCGAAGAGGGAAGATGTAATAGCAGGGTGTAGAAAAGTGCGCAGTGAGGAACTTCATAACTTGTACCCTTCGCTAAATATATTTAGAAGGATGAAGTCAAGGAGGATGAGATGGACACGGCATGTAGCACGTATGCACATAAGGTTTTGGTGGGAAAACCAGAAGGAAGGAGACCACTAAGAAGATGGAAGTAGATAGGAGGGTAATATGGATTTTGGATAGGATGAGTTGGTATGGAGTAGGTTTAATCTGGCTGAGCCACTGGCGGCTTCTCAAGGAGGTCTCATTTCCATGGAGAGAGTTGGACGCTGGATCAGATGTAAGGCTGTATATGCATACGGTAAGAGTCGGGATCTAGAAACAGAAAGACGTGACGTCACACGTCGTGTCTATTATTTAAAGCCGTGGCGCCGCATGGTGATAAACCTTGTAATTACCGTCCGTAATACATCGCATTATGCATTAACCTGTTTATTTCGTGTAGCTGCCTAGTGACAAAACAGCTGTGCATGCTGTTCGGATAGCGACTATTCCACGGAGAGGATGATCGAAGGTTTGGAGTTCGATTCACAGCGAGGGCAGTAATTGTTTTCTTCTCCACAACGTCCAGACCAGCTCTGGGGTCCACATTGTCTCCTTTCCATTGGGCTAAAGCCGCACCAAGCCGCACCTTGAAACTGGCCAGTCATCTCAATCAAATGCCGAGGTTAAAAATGCGTGGAGCTAAACCTCCAGCTCCTTTACGTCTTCATGGTGCAATGTCTATTTGAGCACAGGGACAACTTTACCGTCACGTGGTCAGAGACGGACTTGCACGAATCCGAGAGTCGTGAGACAGTAAAATATTGTCCAGAGTCCCGTGGGACTCTGGATCAAGAATGACTGTGCTGGCGAGAGTCAGCAGCAATTTACCAAACCCAACCTGATCAGGCGGAAAGGAGAAGGGACCCGGGGAGATATAATTTTGGGGCTCTGATAAGTCTGTGATCTTTATCGCTCTTGAAGTAAAGCAGAATTTACTGACATAATAACGTTGTGTAAGAATTGCGCGTCTCATGAAATCGCTCCATGCCTTGAAAATCTCGTAGCTAGGGCGACGTTCTGACTAAGATGCTGCCCTTTATCTCTACACCCATCGTAAGGTGGCGACTCTAATGATATGTTTTCATTTTGTGCAGTGTGTTCTCGCTGACGTCAGTTTCACTGTCTGTGAAACCCGTCCGGTGGGCTGCATGCACGCGGACGCCATCTTGTCACAGCCTCACAGCCCACCGAGATGGCGTGACGCTCAATTCACTCCTTGGCTATGGTGACGTCCAGTGACGGGTACTATGGGCATTTTCAGGCAGTGTCTGTCCGGTATGTCAGTCAGCATGTCCCGGTAATGCATTAATTTATTTACGCCTTATTTCCCAAGTTACGTGTGTCCCTTGTCACCACGGCATGGCGCGTCCTCAGATTGCGGAGGGAGAAGACGCCCTCCAGGTATGGAGGGAAGCTGCGAATATATTGAATAAGCAGTCGCGGACAGCCGAGAGGGGATGGTCTTCCAGATTGGGGGTTGGACGTGGGGCTAACAGCTCCTCACCGTAAAAATAACTTTGTTACGAAAATGCACACAATGCCTCGGACCTGGACGGATCCTCTGGATAAACGACCTAAGCTAAAGAAAATTGACATGAGAATGCTTTAGAATGTGCCATTAGGAAGGTTCAGGAAAACCAGGTGGGACCGAATTTAATGGGACACATCAGCTGCTGGTCTACATTGATGATGTGAATCTGCTGGGTGAGAATATAGATACCATAAAAAGAGACACAAACTTTAATTGATGCTAGTAAGCATGTCGGTCTAGAAGAGCAGAGCATTGGAAGGGATGTGGAAGGAAGTGATCATGGTCTAATTTGGGGTACTATCCCAGCATTTTCCTGGAGGGANAATAGTCCCCGGCCATATTCGAACCGGGCTCCTCATGAGAGTTCCCGCCTCAGTGAACATGCGCAATGAGAAGGTGAGACACATTAATGTAATCGAGCTCTTGCCAGCAACGTCATGCAGCGGTTGCCACGGTAACGCGTGGTGTGGTGCAGGCAGTTCTGTTGGCATAGCGGCGGAACAGCTTGGAGACTATCAGCAGAGAAAGTACGTTACAGTAACGGCGGCTGCATCACATCTGGGGTGGGTAGCTCGGGGCGTCAGGAGAGCACAACCACCGCTAAACACGAATTGGAGAACTTCTTATTCTTTAAATGTCACATCGAGAATGGTAAACTTATCCCTGTAGCAGGTCAAGGAAACCCATGTGGTTGTGAGACGTCGAAGCTCACATTTTCTAGGCAAATTTCACATAGTGGGGGGTGGAGTCCATCTGGATCCACTCGGCACGGCGGCCACTGATTGGCCTATTTTACCTACCCCGGGTGATTATGACGATGGATAATTTGGTGGAATGAAGATTGGCAGGGGAAACCGAAGTACTCGGAGAAAACCTGCTCCAGCGCCACTTTGTCCACCACAAATCCCACTTGACTAGACCCGGACTCGAACCCGGACCGCCGTGGTGGGAAGCTAGCAACTAACCGCTTGAACTATAGAGCGGCCTTTTCTAGGCAATCGGGTAACAGATGGCGGTGAGGTTGTCAGCCTTACACGCCGGCCGCCCTTAACCCCCAAGAAGATTTTTGGTGATCATTTCTGTTAGAGGCTGAGTCGACCTCAGGGGCCATAGCGCTGCTGGAAGGATTAGGTACATAAAAGAAACCAATGACCTCCTCGGGAATCGAGCCCGCTACTTTCCGGCTTGTAACATAGTGCTACCGCTAAATAGTACTCCTTAATGTAGTACGCAAAACTTTGATGCGCTTACGTAAAAATGGGGACAATAAAATGAA
The DNA here is from genome assembly GCF_002891405.2 of Cryptotermes secundus. Lineage (NCBI taxonomy): Eukaryota > Metazoa > Arthropoda > Insecta > Blattodea > Kalotermitidae > Cryptotermes > Cryptotermes secundus. The sequence continues at coordinate 1,393,471 of NW_019730108.1, forward strand.
AAGTGACCCGTCTGTGAAATTTGAACAAGATCTGTGGAACGCGTTCCACTGGGAGGAACGCGACTGATTGACATGATACTACTGTACGGCGTTTGTTCTTACCGTGACAGGTTACAGGATATTTTCAGTACATAGAACGGTCAGTGGTGGGGATTCGTTGCGCTGACCACGCGACACCCTCTCTCCGCTAAAGTTGGCACTAAACTTCGCCGACAAGCGGCGGTCGCTCGGTCGGTATAGTTCGCTTGCGGACTAAAATCACGGAGAACGGTCAGTGGGATGAGAGACGAAGAGACTACGAGTCACTGGCTTTAGCTGTTGACAGCGGCCTCTGTAAGCGTCAAACTCAACTCCAATCACAACAATATCTATTCCCCTACCAGCGAATCTACAAGCCTCTACTAGTGAAGTCAGTGACTGGTCTTTGTACATATCAGCGGTTCCGAAATTCTGTGTGACGAACCCGTTAATCAGTTCCATCAGTCAGAATCTTCTAGAAGCCAACAGTGGTTCATCTCGTCAAACAGCTCTCAACCTTTTACGAAACCCAAAGTTCTATTCCCATCTTAATAACAGGCCACCACTTGTCGCTATCCTGAATACACTGTTCTCTCAAATCATAACATCCTTTCATCTGCCACTAGATCTTCCAAGTGGTGTCTTTCCTTCAAATTTTGGAACCAAAATCCTCTACCGATATGCATTTATCATGTATCCTAGTTAGAGGTCCAAATTTTTTAATAAAGAAAGCTCAGGACAGTCTAATCCTGCTTAATGAGTTCACAAATCTGCATACAAAAGCTCAAAGCACTCTAATCCTACTTAATGAGTTCCCAAATCTGCATACAAAAGCTGAAGGCAGTCTAATCCTGCTTAATGAGTTCACAAATCTGCATACAAAATCTCAAAGCACTCTAATCCTGCTTAATGAGTCACAAACCTGCATACAAAAGCTCAAGGCACTCTAATCCTGCTTAATGATTTCACAAACCTGCATACAAAGCTCAAGGCACTCTAATCCTGCTTAATGAGTTCACAAACCTGCATACAAAGCTCAAGGCACTCTAATCGTCTTCTGAATGCAGTTCTAGAGCATCACAGCTTGACCAGACTGTTCATTTATCATAATCTCAGTTACTTAAAGAAACAACTTGGAAGACCTAGACGTAGATGGCAAGATGACCGGATCTTAACGGAATAAGGTGGGATCGTGTGGCTCAAGATAGACACAAGTGGCGGATTTCTATAAACACGATAACGAAACTTCGGGCTCCATAAAAAGCTAAAGATCTCTTGACTGGCCAAGAAACTGTTAAAGACTTCACAGAATAACGTGAATTTCCTCAGTGTTTTCAGACGAATCCTTGAATAACGAACACGGCTAGGGGTTTTTTTTTGCATGTACCAATCATATCAACATCCTATCTTCTGCAACTGAGTCAGTATCATTAATCATTTTCAGCGCTACGAACGATAAATATCGTCTTGAAACTGTCTTCTTTTAACGCGAGTTTGTTTAGTGTGGAATATTATCACTGGAAACTCCTGGCATTAAAACCAACCATTTATAACCTTCCATAAATTACATTTAGGGCCTGTTAGTTGTCATGGGAATATGCAAACAAAAGAAAGCGATTTCCTTTTAAAAATATCAGCATGAAAAGGCTAAATAAAGCGAGAGACAAATTTAACGGTTTTTACACGGCTCGGTGTCTTGTGTAATGGATACAGATCACTGAAAAGTTTATACGCTTTTTTATTCATTCTTTATCCTTTTATTACATGTTTCTCTCTACAGTCTTTTCTTAGTCTTGCAACTCAATTCGAGCCTCGCCATTCTCTATCATGGTCGTTTTATATACTCTAGCGTGTAGAGCCATTACTATGCAACGACCGTAAGATAAGTCAATATAGCAGAACCGTTTCTAGGCAACGGCTCGATAACCACGTTCCAGCAGCAACAAACATGAAAGCAACAATGGTACAACAACAGGGGAACGGTGTTTACTGTGGTCCGCGCAGAGGCCGTTGCTATGTAACGGCGCAGTAAACATCTCTGCGGCAATGAAGCCAGTCACAACAATAGGACAGCTGTGTATTCTTTGTGGTTCGTGCCAAGGTGTTATAGCTGGGACGGTTTGGAGCGAGGCGTCAGTTGGTAGGCGGTAAAGAGAAGACTAGGAGGTTAGTGCGAGATGGCCGCCAGCCTGGGAGTTACTTCAGTCGTTGTGAGCTCTTGCTGTTGGAAGCTGAGGCATATGGATATTTCGGGACCTCAGAGTAAAGGGGGCGTCTGCCGTTGAAAACCGTTACGTCGCAGAGGCTAGTGGAGACTGTAATAGACTAAGGACACTAGTCTGTGTGTTTCAGTGATCTGTAAAGTGTAGTCACGAGTCGTAAGTGTATAAGTGGGCAATAAATCTAATATCCAATCCTAAAACCCCGTCGAAAGTCACTCGTACACGTGATAATATCCTCAATATGGCAGGAGGAGCCGGAATAGTGCAGTCGGTATAGCGATGGGCTACGAGCGTAGATGGCTGCTGTTCGATTCCTGGCATGGGGCAAGCATGTAGACTGACTAGTTACCAGGGCGGCTATTTAGCATTTGCTGTTTCGGGCGTTAGTAGCGAAATGTGCACAAATGTGCCTAGTACCTTCGCAATGTCTATCTGCCTGTCAGCACGTAGCAACGGGAAATTTGATATCGGGAAGTTTTGCTAAGCTTTGTTGATGCTGGCCTATTACAGCCTTGGTTATAATCAGAAAACAATAGGGGACATTTGCACGATAAACCACATTCATCTGTGGGCGCTTGTGTAGCCCCACTCCCTTACTATTTATCGGAGCGAGAAATGTTTCGAACAAAAATGGAACACGTATACAATAATATTTTTTTCGTAACAGATGTGGTCATTTGATGATTTAGCGAGACAGAGCACGTTGACTCAAGCGGGTAACGCCTTTGAGTTTTATTCGGGAGGTGTCCGTTCCAAATCTCGGACGGGGCACCTACTATTCTGAGGTACGTCGTGATTTTACTCAATTCCTCCTGGAGAATACTTAGATAACACGATAAATTAAGCCAAGATCGGCTCCTTCCATATCCCTTATCGTTTCACTGTTTACTATCATCCAGTCGGATGATTATTCTACGGGACGAATAACCGAGGAATCGCTGCTCGATTGCACAGAGGGGCAAGAGGGGTAAGAATGTTTCCTTCTCCCGATAGCGGAACCAGCTTCCTAGCCAATGGGTAGCGCCGTTCACTCAACCGGGGCGTGAGACGCGCCACCGAGGTGAAGAATGGTGGCGCTGTACCTCCACTCCTCGATCCGTCTTCATTGCTTGGTGCTTAATTAATTAAGCAACTTCGACTTTCTTGCCTTTATCTTCATTATTATAATTTTATTTTGCAGAACTTCTCCAACCCCCTCCTCGGGATGATAATATTTTCAGGTCCCCTGTCGAACCGAGGAAGAAAGAGAGACAGACATCAAGTGTTGCAGGTGTGAAGTATTCACAGAAATCGGCCCTGTCGGATTCTGTCTGATGTCTCCAGAATCGAGCCCCGCCTGTCAGTTCGACTTACTAAACGAATGTGCAGTGCCGAACTTCGCAGTCGAGCGATGGAAATCCTGTGCTACCAGAGTTCAGATCTCGGCCAGGCTATCCTGGTGTGAGGTTCTTCGTGTTCTTTCTCAGATCTTCCAAGCAAATGACGCAACAGTGCCTTAAGTCGGGCCACGACCGCTTCCTTCCACATAATTTTAATTAATTGTTTACAAACCATTCTACCATCCCACGCTGTACAGTTTGGGCTCCTGACAGCGGCCTTAAATACATCATAGATGAATAAATAACCTGATGGTATATATATGTAAATACAATATACATTTCGGAGCTGACATGCTAGATAAAACACTTTCCCTCTAAACACTGAATTTCTTCCAAATAGCAAAATAATTCAGTCCGTACCTCACAGGAAACGCATTACGTCATTGCTACAGAGCCCAACCGGTCAATGCTGTTTCTTGTGAGACCCATACGGAACACAGATACACTCTGTGGGCAGAATGCGGAGTTTTGGTGTGTTAAAGCAGATGGTACTGGGCTTCAAGGCATTAATCGAATTTTGTTTTGGTTTAACCTGCGATTTACATAACAGTTATGAAACTGCTCATTTGAATTCGTTCTGAATGCTCCGGTCCACGGCGCAACGAAAGGTACACTTTCCATAGGACGTGGAGTGTACGGAGAAGAAACCGCACTTGAGCCAGGCCCAGCCTGTTCCGTCTCACTTCACACTGAAGTCACCTTTCCTTAATTAAGTCCACCTGTCTCGTTGTCGAGGGCTCTAGGGATATGCATCACATTTGTCTTGAAGTAACAATCAGTGCCTGGACGGCAGGGCGAGCAGGTGCTGTATAAATTAACTTAATGAGGTGTTAATTCAATTGGCCTTGCGTGTGAATATAGTTCAGAACTTTGACCACTATAGAGGTTATCCTGCTGGTGTGTCAGAAGTATAATTCCTATCTATGTCTTTTTGTCTCTATACCTCTCTATCTATGTAGCTGTCTATTTATCTGTCCGTCTCTCTGTCTCAATACCTGTCTATCTACCTATCTGCTGTCTGTCTATCTATCTGTCCGTCTTTCTGTCTCTATACCTGTCTATATATCTATCTATCTAGCTGTCTATTTATCTGTCCGTCTTTCTGTCTCTATACCTGTCTATCTACCTATCTGTCCATCTTTCTGTCTCTATACCTGTCTATCTACCTATCTGCTGTCTATCTATCTGTCCGTCTTTCTGTCTCTATACCTGTCTATCTACCTGTCTGGCTGTCTATCTATCTGTCCGTCTTTCTGTCTCTATACCTGTGTATCTACCTGTCTGGCTGTCTATCTATCTGCCCGTCTTTCTCTCTCTATACTTGTCTATCTACCTATCTGGCTGTCTATCTATCTATCTATCTATCTATCTGTCCGTCTTTCTGTCTCTATGCCTGTCTATCTATCTATCTGTCTACCTACCTACCTATCCTTCTGTTTGTCTTCCTATCTGCGTGTCTGTCTGTCTAGAATGAGTACGGTCTTCTGGTTGTAAAGCCATGTAAGTCAGAGAGAGCTCGACATTTCGGAGGAACATACTGCTACCATCATCAAGGTCGAAGAATAAGACAAAGAAGAGTCCAGTAGAAGCAGGTGGCAGACCTGGTACAGACATTTGTCTGGCTTCAGCAGTGCAACGGCATTCCGTAAGTCTGGCTTGAGCCTCATGATGTGGGGGGAGGGACAGGGCTGTATGCGCCCGCTCCTTCAGAATGCACGAAACGAATCGCGACGCTGACCTTGTGTCCTTTTGCGCCTTTTGTGACGGCAGCAAATGAGATTAACTTCCATGTGCAGATCTTCTTTGGCGCTTCATGTCTGACGACTTACACAGCCCGATTTCGTCCGGAGGCAAGGACTTGCTCTGTCGACTGTGCCTCTTCACCTGAGGACGGAGGCAGAATCCAGTCTCCGAAACGTTGTATCAAATGAAAACAAGAAGTTCTGGGAAGAAGTAGTAGGCCGATTTCCTTTCATACGACGCGGACAGCATAGAAAACGACAAAAAAATGGGGGGATACACAGACAGCAAAGTGATCTCATAAGCCTTATTTTTCAAGATAAGGAAAGTAGGCTAAAAACAGGGACTAACTCTATCGACTGGGCCCAGCTGAGGATGCTTTTTACCTGAAAACGGAGGAAGAATCCAGTATCCGAAACACTGTTTTAAATCAAGAACAGGAGGATGGGTAACTTCCGAAAAGTCGATAATTTTGTCCATGACGTCAGTTTTGTGTATATGACTCCACCTTATGGGTTCAGTTAGGCCCCAGGAACCCGATGAGGACAGATGAGGCATCCCCTCCATTGAGATGATGATCATGTGTTGATATTCCCGTGAAGAGTCTGCTGCCCCTTGTCGAGGGGGCTAAAGTGCAAACACGCGTAGGCGGTGCCTCTGGCCTGTGTCATTCTGTGTTTCCTGTTGCGTCTCCTGCGGGAACGTTATCACACTCCGTTCCCATGAAAACTTTACGTTAAGGACGTCTAAACAGCGGGATGCACTGACACCCGAAACGTCCCTTCTGGGTAGATGTGAACCAAGTTTAACTCTCAGAGACCGAACGTCTTATCTTTGTGTGAACACTTCCAACTCCCCTTCCAGAGATCACCAACTTCAAATCCCTAAATCAATTACAATGACGGAACCTTTTATAGTCTGTTTATACTAGCGAAAGGTCGGCTGCAAATTCAACGCTAAGCCCTGACAGTTCCACAGATGAAACCTATATTGACCCTCGCTGTATGCATTATAGTTCCCGAAAGCGCCGATCACAGTGGCCGCGAGGTCTAGGGCATGTCTTCGCCCGCTCAAACACTGGGATCGTGGGTTCGAATCCAACTCGGGGCATAGAAGTCTGCCCGCGTTTCTTGTGTGTTTGTTTTGTCCTGTATAAGTAGCGGCCTTGAGACTGGCTGATCCCCCATCCTACCGACTGTCTATAAGATCCATATATCAAGATTAATTCTGTCGGGGAGACAGGCCAGAGGGCCTAATCCGTCAAGGTATAAGAAGGTCTTGAATTACAATTTCTAAGCCGGACCAGCGGCCGTATTCACAGGTGTTATTTGTATTGCCAAGTCTCTAGTAGTAAATAGTGGGATGGTGCCTCGATTAGACCACGACAGCCTCCTTGCAGATCATTTCCGATAGCTCGGAGTTCGAATCCTGGTACGGACAAGATTTTTCTCTTCTCCACTTCGTCCAGACGGGTTCTGGGGCCCGTCCAGACGGGTTCTGGGGCCCGCCCAGACTCCTATCCTGTGCGAACATGGGGATCTTGTCCGGGAGATAACACGGCCGGGGCGTGAATCTCGCAACTCACCTCCAACTAGTGCCAAGATCAAGAATACGTGGATCTATACATACGTCTAAGAGACAACTTTACCTTTTTTCCTTGACTTTTTATGACCCTCTGGGGTACTGCAAGTCTGCCTGCGTCAGTGTGACTGCCAGTCCTTCCGTTGCGCGCTGTGTTTATTGGCTTCTAAGTGCGTTATTGATTATCACGGTTAAGTAGCCCCGACACAAACGGCGATACGCTTGTTGAGCAAGTCCACAGTAAACACTGCTTTGTAAGCATGTTTGATTTCTGTCCACATCAATATGCCTGTGAACAGGCCTGTTTCCAAGCATAACAGGATTATAGTGTTAGGCATTCTTTATGTACGATCCGCAGTAGTTCAGAAACAGTGGAAAATTCAAGTTTTCTCGGAATTTTCCATGTTTCCCGACGTCTATTTCATATTTCTCCCAGTTATTCATTGCTGATAAGGACTAGCTATAACCAAAGGGCCTTATGGAGTACCCGCTTCCTCCTACCTTAAGACCGAGGCACAACCAGCAACCGAAACGTCTGATGTATATTGTCTCAAAAAGTAAATTTGGAAGAAAAAGCATAGAAAACTGTAATTATACCTCTTGTTTTGTATGAGTGTGATATTTGGTCTCTTACATAAAGGGGTAATATGGACGGAGTGTATTTTCAAGCAGTGCTGAGGATGTTTGGACCTAAGAGGGAGGGAGTAGGGGTGGGTGGGGAAGGTTGCGTAACATCAAGCTTCATGCTATCTGCTCTTCGCCGTATTATTAGGATGATCAAATCACGGAGGGTATGAGTGGCGGGGCATGTAGCACACATAGGGGCGGGCCGTAAACAAAGATTTAGTTGGAAAACCTGAAGGACGGGACCTCTTGAACATTCTAGGTGTACATCGGACGGTAACATGAAAGTGAACTTAGGACAACTGGTGGGAGGATGTGAACTGGATTCATCTGGCTCAAGATGGGGACCAGTGGCGGTAACGACCTTTCGGGTTAAGTGAAATTCGGGTAATTTTTTCAATAGCTTAGCAACAAGCAGCTGTTCTTTGTAGTTAACTGTATTGCCACTTGTAGGGGTAACTACAAACGGGAATGGACTGGTGACTGGATTTACTGACCACTTATACACACGACCCGGAACTACAAGCAATTACAGCGCCTCCGCTAATCTGCACAATTCACAAATCACCACGGCACACGTTAAGCCTCAGTATTTTATAGTCTTCCTTTGTCGTTGCTTGGTGACAGCCCTCAACAGTGGAGATTCTGCAGCTTCTGTGCTCACGCCGTTGCCCGCTGGCTAATACTACTCACAACTGAACTCATTGCTCCAACTGGCCTGGTTATAACATCTTGGCACGGACCACAGTTGTGGTCTACTGTTGCGTGAGTATTCGTTACCGTGGAAACGTGTTTACCGAGACGCTCAGAAACGGTCAGTGTTTACAGAGTCGTCGCTTAGCAACGGGACTGTGTGCCACAATATCCATAAACATATATAAAAAATTGAGTTCTTGGAGTATTTTTGAGAAGCTAAAAGTAGCTCACCTGCTCAAGTATCCCGCCACATTATATAAGCTCAGTGGCTGCCTCTTTGCGTCCGAATTAGTAAACGTAATGTCCTTCGTTGCCTGCTTCTAGGGGAGATGCGTTTGCATGACGGACGGAAATATAATATTTTGAGTCGTGGAGCCGGGATAGTTTGTAATTAACTACGCTTCTTTTATGGGCAATACTGCAGGGAGCAGGAGCCCATGAGGTTCGAACTCGGTCCTCACTGCACGGAAGATTACTTTCCTGTTCCGATACGTCTGGGGGAAACTGTGGATGACACAGCAACAAACCTCGGGAAGACAGTTTTTGTCTCATTTCTGTTGATTTACGTATCGTACTCATTTCTTAAATAGCCTGAACTTTGACGAATTCCTCCTAATCAAGTAACGGTAAAGTAGAAATCTTGTCACAAAAAATTATGTAACTCTGTTTTCCCCTACTACTCCCGTTTGTTTGGATCTGGCAGTGGCTGCAGTATACACACTTCATTTCTTTTTGGCGTGGAACTTGTTTTTCTCGCCGTATCACTCGTTGCGGCGGTTTGTTCGTTTTTCCTTTCACTTCTGTGAAATACTTTTAAGTTAATTGTATTTTGCTGCGTCAGAAACTCACAAAGGGCCGTATTCATAAGCGTAAAAATGACGGCAAATCAAATACAGAAACATTTTCATGCTTTCCTGGGGCACGCGGTAGCGTAGTTGGTTGAAACACAGCTACGCGTCGGAAGGTCGCGGCTACTCTTGCTACTAAAGTATGTACTCAACTGTGAACAGAATTCTTCATATTTCGATCAGGATTATCTGTAACCGGATTGGCGAGGGTTTATTGTATAGCCATGGTAGCTCAGTAAGTATGGTGACAAAGCGGCCTCCGTAGGGGTAACGTTCCCACCTCATGACTCAGGGTACGCGGTTCAAAACCGGCGGAGGTCGTGGAATTTTTAAGGGCGGAAAAATTCAGGGAACAAGTCCTCCGGGAGGGACTTTAAGCCGTGGGTCCCGTGTCGTAGATTTACTGCACGGCTCGTGTCTCTAGGAGACCTCTGAACAAAATTAGGCAAGTTCCCCGCCCAAGTAGTTTCCAATGCCTCTGGTAGATGGGGGAAGCATCGGGTACCGAGGGCCGACCTCGTTGGCTGAACGGGGCTGATAGCACGCCCCAGTACCGGTAGTGTATGGCGACTGGTAAAATATCAAAGGACGTACAATAGACTATTGAAAACCGTTGAATCGAAGCAGGACAAGAGAGTTGAGACTGGCTCTGGGACTCGTCCAGCCTTCTGTCCATTGGGAACCGGGTGTAAAGTGGCAGGGGCGTGAAGCAGACTGCTGACCTCTGTGCAACTTCAAGTTGATTCCACACGTCTTGATGGAGTGGTGCTTGCACCTGGAAAATTATTGTCTTGTGGACTGAGGTGTCGCGTAGTCTGTTAATAGTCACTAACATTTCGGAGGAACCTGCTGCCTCCATCTTCAGGACAGGTGATGGAACTGAGTCTCATAACAGTGATATCGAATTTGTATGCTTCTCAGCATAATTTGTCTCCGAAACTACTGAAACAGATTTCGATTAAATTCGGTAATAAAACGTACATTAAATTTCGGAGCTTTTCGTTCCAGTACATACCAAACAGCGTTGGTTTTCTCCGAATCCGCTCACAGTGTGTAGAGACTTGTCTGTTGACAGTTATATGACTCATTAAGGACCACAACTTGTATTTACATTTTTAGATATGGCGAAAATTTAACGAAGTACAATGAAATATACGTTGTCATACATTTATTGCTGTGAACCGCTTCGCAGTGTAAGGGTAAAGATATGCACAAGGTGACACTGTGACCCTGACCGCCCTCTGTTCAGTGCGTCGTTTATATTGTTCTGTATACGATTACATAAACCCGGTTTTTATAGGTTGGGTTTAATATATTCAGTTATTAAAATTTAAATTGAATTAGCGTTTTAAAAGTGTACTTTCTATTGCAGGATAATGTTCAGTTTTATTCTCCAGCTAATGACAAAACAAAGCGGGGTTCAGGCTTACACGGAGCGCAGATGCGAGTCTAGAGACGTAACAAAATAACCGAAATATTAATCTCGGGATCAGTGAAAAACAATGCCTCGCTATAGTTACTGGCAACCAACAAGAACAGTATTAATCTCTGAGGTTGCGTCATCATCGGATAGTGACGCACATCATACGTGATCATTAGGAAGTTACTAGATAGGGGGAAAATCACCATACAAGAGATCTCGTTGAACAAACACGGCTTTTCTTCCGTAAGGTTTCCTGCTCAATTTGCGGCGTGTCCTCAGATGTGTGTGAGCAAGGCTATAGCAGAATTGGCTCAGCTCCCTAAGTAAGTAAGTAAGTGCACTATAAGAACACGGCAGATGCCAGTGAGACTGGCTATGTACGTATTATGCTCTAAATACCGTCAGTATCTGCCATACATTAACCCCCCTCCCTCTCCGAACTCCATTATTGCTTCCGCTGGAAACTTTTACCTAGGGCTTCCACAGTCCCGTTGTTTCTTTCCACTGGCTCTGCGATTCGAGCGGCTGGGATGGCCCCACCACCTCCGCTCCTTCGAGCGTGCCTCCACGAACCAGCGGTTGGTTCCTGCCTCGGCGCCCGTCTCTCCGTAACGCGGCTCGCGAGAGTTGAGGTTACCGAAGCGGTTACACTGGAAAGTGATGTCTTGCAGTCTGCTAATGTTTTCCGACGTTTCGAAGGAAGCACGAAAGAACTGTACTTTGACTGCCAATAGCCATGCACAAGCCGGAAGATGGCGGGTCCGTTTACTCGGCTGTCGGCGGCACCCGACGGTCAGATGGCAGTCCCCATGCCCCTTCTTCACTGCTCCGATAGTTTCCACTGCAGCCAGGCATCTGCCTTTCTTTTTTGATTTGCGTCTCTCTTGGCCAGAACCTTTTTTTGGTCGGCTTTCATTTCTTCTCGGTTGGTTTTTATTCCAGCCTTCATTTCGTGTCAGCATGCGGGCAATCACTTGCTCCATCTCCATAGTGTGATGACACAGGGATCTGCTGCGGTCTGACCCCAGTCGTCACGTGATAGAGTCACTGTGGACGGGTTTTTGAATCGATGATCGGATTTATTGGACTCTTTTCAGACAGGGCGTGACCTTCACAAGTCACTGTTACACACATACACTAGCGTCCACAGTCACATCTTCACTGCCGTTGCTCGGCAGCGGCTTTCAACGGCGGACGTTACCCTTCGTCTGGATTCCCGAACTGTCCCTGTTCCTCACTCACTCATGGAGCTAAGCCCTTCTTGAGAAACCGCCAATTGTGCAGCCACTCAAGAATTTCCTAGCATTTATGGAACGCGAATGTTCATTACTCTGTACACAAGAGCCATCCAGAGCCACATCAATCCAAGCCATACCATCCCATCCTATCTCTCTAAGATCCACCCACCTACGTTTTTGTCTTCCTAGTGTCTTTCCTCCTGGCTTTCCCACCAATATCCTACACGTATATACATTCCTATTCTCCCCATTCGTGCTACATGCCCCGTTCCTCAGCTACAGCAACCCTCGACTAACTCATTACTCCATAACTGTACCAACCAACAAACTCAGCTCAACTGACTCCAGCTCCCAACTTCTCCCGCTTATAACATCTCGACACGGACCTCACAGAGAACACCGTTCCTAAGTGTTGCCATAGAAACGTGCTTGTTTGCGAAGCCGCCACTCTGTAACGGTTGTTGTATATTTGCTTATCTCGCGGCCGTTGCCCAGCAACGGGTCTTGAACCGCCTACGTCTGAAGTCGCTGTATTGCTTTGCTCGTGTTTCTGGTTGTGGCAGTGACTCGGGTAGCAGCTGCGTTCTAGAGCCCGCACGGAGCTGCTCGGGTTGCCTCATAATTAGTGCAGGCCCAAAGAAGAAGGGGCACGCCCCGAAAGGGGAGCAACAGGTAGACAGGCCTCGCGTCAGGTTTAAATTGTGGGGCATTAAGAGCGGGAAGAAACAGAACAGAGCGCCGTGTAGGGATGTAGACGGGAATGACCTGCCTCCATCTTCAGGGTAGAACACTGACGAAGCACGTTCTTCTAAATGCCGGTAACGATCTACCAGACTACATGGCGTCACATCGCGGAACACAGGAAACTTCACCACCACAAGAACTTCTCCTTTCATATACCTGTAATGTGTGTTGCGTTTACGCCAGGGGAGTTGCGCACGCAAATACGTTTGTTCGAATTTCTCTGAAATATATATGTATTTCCGGACGGCCGAGGGGTCGTGGTTCGAGTCCGGTAGAGGGAAGATCTGTCTCCTCTTCACGTCGTCCAGAGCTGTTCTGGGGACCACGAAGCCTCATAACCAATGGGTAACGGGGACTCTTTCCCCGAGGGATAAAGCGGCCGGAGTTTAAAGCTATCACTCACCTCCAACTAGTGCCGAGGTCAAAACTACTTGGATCTATGCATCCACTCCCCCATACATCCTCATGGCGTGGTGCTTAGATAAGCACAGGGGGAAATTTGCTTTGCGTTTTAAGGGTGTGTCGGTGTCTAGAGCAGGTAGGGTTGGATGACAGAACTCAGCACCTCCAGAAGGGTAGTCTTGAGCGTTACCGCTACGCTAACCTGCTCGGTGTAATTTATCTGTTTATTTCCACCCTTCCTCCTTATTTTCTTTCTTTCTGTCTCACGTCCTTTCGCTTTTGTTTTCTTTTTCTTCGTTCTTTCTGTACTTCTCCCTTCCTCCGTTCCTTTCCCCCTTGATAATTCCGCCCACTTCCACCAATTTAATTTCACTGTGCAAATGTTTCTATGTCAAGCCTGAGGAAGGAGGCAGTATGTTCCTCCGAAACATCAATAAGCACATACTAAGCTACTCTGCGTCACAACCGAGAATACCATGTGTAGGATTTCTTTGCAAGCGGTGGTTATGAATAGTTCTGTCTTCTGGGATATAACCCCGCGTAGTCCATTGGAAGTCAACAGACGTTTCGGAGAGACGTGTCGCATCAATGTTCAGGATCGAAGAATACGTCAAGCTACGTACTTCACGCCGGTTTCTTGCTAGGCTTACTTTGCCCTGAAGATGGAGCTGACATGTTCCTCCGAAACGTCTGTTGACTTTCGGCGGATTGCGGGGCATTGTATCACAGGATACAGAACTCATCAGAAGACCGTAATCTTAACACACATGTGTAGAGAGCGTTCCCCGCTACGGGCCTCAAAGCCTTGGTCCAGGACTGGAAGTTCTTGGCTACTGGAGATTCATTTCATTCATAACGCTTCATGCGATCTGTCTCCTTTGTCAGGGCTCAAGAGTAACCTTCTGCATGCGAATTACGTAACGCCTCAGTGCGCAGGCGTCGAATAGTTTCGCTGTAGTCCAAGCTTCCTTCACTCGTCACTGGCACTCCTGCCGCGGTACTATTTATTTACTTACCATTCTGTAACGTCGGCTTCAGTAGTTCAGAGGCTAACATATCTGGTTCGAATCTCACCCTGGACACCGAGGATTCTCATGATTCTCCCTGGTTCCTCCATAAAATTCTGGGATAATATCTCAGACCATGACCGCTTCGTTCCACTTTTTTTTCAAAATCATCCTGCCTTGCGACGCTATAGAGTTACCGCGGCAGCGTCGTGAAATGAAGCATAAATGGAGCAGCATTTCTGGGAAGAGTCAGTCGTCTGCATTCCTTTGACACGACACGGACCGCATAGAAAACGACGCGTCCAACAGTTCTGCTGTTGCGTTCCCGCGGTAACGTTTTTACCGAACCGTTGCGTAGCAACGATAGTGGGGTACTCATACAGACACAAACACAGGTGGGAGGGATTTATAAAGTACGTCGTTGAGACGGGCTCAAGTGTCGTCATATACATGCCAAGATTCATAAAGACTGGTTCAGGTATTCAAAAGTTTTTTTTTGGGGGGGGGGGTGATACACAGACACACAGCATAGTTATCTCATAAGCCTACTTTTTTTTTACTAATGAAAGTAGGCTGATGAAAATGAACGGCTGGTTATTGGTTTAAGTTTTCGATCATGAAAATTGACTAAGTCCTTTCTGACCGCATTGCCAGTGCGCGTAGCTATGGGAAACTTATTGCAGAGGATGTGGACGGAAGCGCGCATGCGCAGTTGGCAGTGTATCCCTTCATTTGCCTATAGGGACAGGGAAACCACTAAGAAACCCGGCCAGGAAAGCAGGTTTCTGGATCGGTATTTGAACTCGAGAACTCTCGAAGAAGAAGTAGCAGGAAAACTGTCTTAGTCACGACGTCTGGTGCCGTGGTCGCATTCTGAAGGTCTCAACTTCGAATCTCGAGCGAGGGACTTTCCTGTGTGTGTTTAGACACAAATAGGAATATTCCATTTTGACAGAGCCCAGCATCCGGAAGAATGGCGGCCAAACTTTCGCTCTGGCTGCCCTGCAAAGTTGTCCCTGTGCTTAACTCATTAAACACTACGCCATGAAGGCGTATGGGGGAATAGACATATATAGCCACGTTTTTTGACCTCGGCACTAGTTGAAGGTGAGCAATAGGCTTTACCCCGGGGGAAGGAGCCCCCTAGCCCCATTGGCTAGGAGGCTGGGTGGGCCCCAGAGCCGGTATTGAGGACATAAAGAAGAGAAAATTCTTGCCCCTACCGGGACTGGAACTCCAACCCCGCGGTTGTCCAGCCCGCAGCCAGGCTGTGAGAACTACAAATTAGGCGCATTGCCTGATTTCGTGAAATATCGCGGATCTGCCTGTTGCTCCAAGTTCGGTAGTCAGCAGTGCCTTAACTGAGGCCATTCCCAAGTCATCATTCAGCAACAAGACCCACTGTCCGATCCACAAGACCAGCGTCTCCAAAACTGTGGTCCGCGGTCCACCAGAGGGTCAGTAGTATTACACGACATGTAACAAGTAATTGTAAAAAGTTTGATGAATGATTACGTACCGAAATATGAAATGCAACACGTCTTCCTATAAAACTTACCAAAAGCTATTCACTTCAAAAGTTCTGCAGGAAGACGTGTTGGACTTGAGGCGGTGGAACCAGCAACTAGCCGGATGCTACAATATTATGTACGGAAAAAGTAAAGGTATCCTCTTAACAGACCGTGGAGGGCCATACGGTTGTGAGATGTTGAGGTTCCCACATTTTCTAGACAGTCGGCTCACAGATGGTGGTGAGGTCGTCAGCCTTACGCGCCGGCCGCCCTTTACCCCCAGGAATTTTCCTGGTACTCATTTCTGTTAGAGGCTGAGTCGACCCCAGGGTCATAATGCGGCTGGAAGGATTAGGTCAATTCAAAAATTCCACCTCATCGGGATTCGATCCCGCGACCTTCCGGCTTGTAGCATAGTGCCGGGAATGTACTTTAAATCAGTGGATAGAGAAAAGTGCATTGTGGCGACTTAGCTATAATTGTTCCTCCTGTTCACATAAGCAAGTGCAGTCAGCGCATGCGCTCTAAAGCTAAGGAGAATGCTGTGATAGCCGAGTGGCCCATGAAGTGGCTCGCAGAGAAACACTGGTTTACACCCATAACGTCTCCAGTTGAACACGTAACTAACAGGGGACTCGAACCGGTCACTATCCCGAAACAGAACTCCCTGAGCTGTGAAGTGGACGCCACGTTCAGGCCGATTTTATACGTTGAGTTGTTTTATCGGCCATTACAGCGTTATCAGCGCCGTAGGTGTGCATGCCTTCCACGTGCTTTCATCTGTCACGTCCCAGCCACATTTCAAACTGTCATTGTTAACTGATATGACGTCACGGAGCTTCATTTGCAAACGCCGCACGCCAGGAGTGTGCAGCTGAACTGTTACATCAGTTCCTTCCTGAGAAGCAAACAGGGAACTGGTCAGACAGTTCCTGTAGTCGGCGAATAGAGGAGCTTCATGATTTGTATTGTTCCTCATATACGAATATCTTGGGTTCTGTACGAGTTTTTTTTGCCACGGTAATGTTTTTTTGCCGAGCCGTTGCCTAGCAACATACAGACTGATGGTAGGGATTTGTGAAGTACGCCGTTAAGATGGGCTGAGGTACCATGGCATACATACCGAGGTTCATAGAGAGTGGTTCAGGTATTTGCAGTTTATGGGGGGATACACACACACAGACAGACAGCATGGTGGTCTGATACGCCTAATTTCATTTATTCATTTTGGAAATAAGGGAAGTAGGGTATAAATATTATATGATAGTGAGGAGTGGATTAATCTGGCTCAAGGTTGGGACCAGTTGCGGACTCTTATAACGAATCTTCAATCTAATTAGATGAGGGCGAGGAATTCTTGGCTTGCGCAGTTGCCGTTAAGTTCATGAAGCTGTAAATCTGAATTCGCAAATGTCAGAGCACAGTCGGTATCTCCGTTGGGTGAATCATGTATTAGAAAAGGTAACAAGGGAAGTACTATCCCAGCATTCACGCGGAGAGTCTGATTAAAGACCATGGAAACTCTCAATGAGGACATCCGATGTCCTGACCGACATTCGAACCGCTGCGCCAACCCGCTCCATGGCAATCGCGATGGCCCTTTCGAGATATCGATTAAGATCGCTATAATTCAGTCGCCAGTAAAAACGTTTCAGTCACGAGTGGCAACCAGGCGACTACATTGCAGAGTACTGACTTCTGAGATATAATGTGGTGCAGTCCGTTGAAACTCGACGGACGTTTCGGAGGAACATATAGTCTCTATCATCAGGGTGAAAGCAGGCTGACTTTCAGCGGGTTACACTGCGGTATATCCGAGAAGATAGAACTGTTCGTAACCACCGGTGTGAGTGCCTGAGATCCTACTCAGGTGATTTCATTGGCCGGGCGCGTGACAAGTTTGTTATCTGCGTCTCGCTACAGACCGGCCCTGGAAGTGTCGCTCCGATCAAGAATGTGAAAGTAGCTGAACTAAACCCTGTCACAATGAAAGACCTCATTTGCTGCTCACAGCAGTGACAGATAAATTAAAGACAAGCGGGTTACAAACCCGGTTCCATGTGATGAGTTCTTTGCAGAATGCATTTGGTACCCACGAAGAATCTATCCATTGGTTATTAATCGACGTTATTTCAACTGCCGTGTACGTATAGTGGATACCACGTTACCGCGGTACGACGCGTCCTCAGGAGAAGTGGAGGCAGCACTTTACGTCGGTTGCGCATGGCAAGTATGGCGATACGTAGCAGGCTAGTGTTTGCAGCTGCACTGTGGGAGGGAGGGGTAACACATCCACGCCCTACAAACCTTGTCTCAGCTAATGGATTCGACCATATCCACTGCCTAATTTTGTTGAGAACGGGCAAGAGCGTGGTCAGTATTTTCTACTGTTCTTCTGTTCTGAACAGAATGTTCAGTGGGTTCAGTCGAGTTCAGTAACAGAGTTAAGGATTCTAGACTCTGTGCGAGTTAGGCAAACGAATGAGTCACCATTTTCCTGCCACAATGTAGTTGCAACCACTTCCCCGCACTTGTTTGCGCTCTTCTCACACGCAAGCCTGACACCAGATCTAGAAGTACGGCGTCATATCCCTGTCTGGTAGAAAGTGCCAGAGTTTCGGAGGAACCTGCTGCCTCCTTCAGTGTAGAATATGGAGACACAGGTTCCTCCGAAACGTTTGTACCTTTCTACAACAACATACGGCGTCAAATCCAGGAAGAGAGTACTGTACATAAAGTCTCACGTATCAGGAAATATATGGGCTGTGAAATTCGATTTATCTCCAATAACGGCATTACTGAAAAGCTGGAACATTTCATGGCCGAATGCCCTATTGTGTACCTGATCTAGGTCACGAGAGCGAAGGATTTGCCAATTAAATGCAATTACGCCAGTCACTCAGTGTCTAAAAACACCCCCAATACAGGATTCGAACACCGGTGTTTTACAGTCAAGGTGAAAGTATAGTTATGTAAGAAAATAATTATTAATCCTATTATTAGGATTTTGTAAATTACTAAGATTACGGACCCAACACGTTGATCCTGCGCACTTTTGATCATGTTCTTCAATTTTCAAATTACTGAGGTTCCATGTGACTGGCCTTACAAAGTTCTGCGTGTATTGTTGGAACGTTTGTATTACTAACCTTACAGTGGGCTGGTCTTGTAACCTGTTAGTAATAATGTCACGTGTATTAGTGACTACAGACGGGGTTTGGATTGGTCAGTAGATTTACTGACCACTTATACATCGTAAATAACCATAACACTATGTAAGATTTGAGGTTTTCACGGCGGTGACTATGAAGAAAGCCGTCTTCTGGGACGTGGCGCCGTGTTGAAATTGTGTTAACCGGCGTTTCGGAGGAACATATCGCCTCCATCTTCAGGGTAGAAAACAAGAAGAAATCCGCGAGCGAACCAGCAAGAGCAGGTGCAACTATGACACTATTGTTGATTTCCACATTATAAATCACTCCACACTTTTGACATCAAATTGTTACTGTAGTGGTGTGCGTGACATATAGACGGGTTCTGGATTTATTGGCACCTTATTTGATGAATATGTTGTGAAGACATGAAATATGTAGAAATTACTAGGGTATAATCGCGGACTTCTGTATTCGCTGTGTTGGAATTTCAAAACGTTAGTAAAGTGTTGAATAGGCTTTTAATTCTCCTGTGATATGCTTTTATCTTTCCTTATTAGGATGTCCACGTCACCGGTGGGCTGACACTCTAGTACGCAATCGGCGGAGATAAGAAATTTATACAGAATTTTGGTCATATAACCCGAGGAGATAAAGCTAAGCGTAGATGGGAGGATATTATTAAAATGGATCATAAAGAAATATGTTATAACGTGGGCTGGATTCAACTGGCTCAGGCTAGCCTCTGGCAGGATCTGACCTCAGGGTCCCATAAAAGTCAGGGAGATGGACAACATGATCGACCGATCTCAAGGGCCCTGCTTCATGGCCAGTCTGTCTCCACCTCTTCAATTATTCAGATTTATTTTATTTAGATAAATGTGCCGTAATCTGTGTATTTATTTGTAGTTTATTTCGCGACCCTGTCAGCAATTCAGAATTTGTGATAGGACGGTTAGTGAGTAATCAGTTGGAAAAATATATGGAAGGAAGCGGTCGTGGCTTACTTTGATGTTCAATTCCGACTACTGACTCAAGTGACTGAGGGGAACCACGAAAACCTCGCTCATGACAGTCAGTGTTCGTGCCGAGATTCAAACCAGGCATCCTCCGACTACGAATCAGTACCCTTACCGCTTGGAACAGCGTGTTTTGAAGCTGGCTCTCGTTAACAAAGTAATGAACCTTCGATTTCCAAAAAAGGCAGGGAATCTGACTAGCTGAGCGACTATTGGCGTCTAAAAACGTTCTCTGTTTCAAGGATTTAGTACAGTCCACCCACTCCGTGAACCCGGGTTACGTCATGCCTCGTGTAGGCAACCTTACGAAAGCAAATTTCTGTGTACATATGTCTCAATTTCCCACCGACGTATAAATATAGGAAGTTTGTTGAAATAGATCTCCTAACTTTCTAATTATGACTTAACCGAGTGCTCCATTAACTGACTGATGATACACCCCAATCACCTCGGCAGAATTATCACCAAGTTACCCCCGTCTTGATCTATTCATTTTTAGATAATGCCCCGTAATTTTATTCACCTAATTTCTCGTACTAACGGGACTGAAATGAAAATTACAAATATTTAAAGCATTTTTGAGGATCTGTGAATGTCAGCACTTTCAGAGAGTTAATGTGTTCTTTTCAACGTAACACACGGAGCGTCTGTTCCACATTAAGGACCATTAGTAGCGGCGAATGTTGCTTTGTTAAGACGCCAGCGAGCGGTAATGGCTTTACGATGACGCGACGGTTCCGTAACCTACATGCACTCTACCGAGAAATGAAGAAGCATTTCTGAACAACATCCAGTGTAAGAATGTGAGGTTTCACATGAGCTGCTTATGTGACCACAGTAACTGAGGATCGCACTGTTCGTACAGAATTTCGATTTCTGCGAAAGCCTTCATTCTTGGGTTGTGTAAAGGCCCAGTGTTTCGCTTGTCGTACCCATAACCCATTCGTGACAGGCAAAATGTTTTATTAAAACGACGGCAGATGACAGGGAGACTGTCTGTACACTGTGTTACCATAACCTCATTTTGCTGTAAAGAGAGATTTTAAAATTATCGAGGGAATTTCACGCCCTCGGGCGTGTACTTGGAAATCAGTATGCTGGGCTAGACTACATTCTCCATAATTTGCTACGGTGTGATGCTTAATTAACCGTTTAAAGGGAGACTCACAGTTACTTTACGACTGGCGGTTTACCGCCCATCAGTTCATCTTGAAGCCTAGCCCCTTGAGGCTCACGGCCAGAGATTTGTTTCAACTGAACCCTTGTCACAGTCCTTCTGTAACATCCTCTGTGAAAATTCTTCCCTTTTTCAGATATATACAAGTCTTCTGCCAATCCAGTCTTTGCAAGGAATATCATGCCTATTTTCCTTACTGTTCAGTTGCTGGTGACTTCGCCAGCACGTCATGACTCAGACCGGTGTGCGGCGGTTTTCATAATCTCATTCGTTTCAACTGTGTTCCTTTCTTTGCATCATGTCGCAGATATCGTGTCTTGACGCATGCCGGTGTGCGTCCTACCTAACAGGCCGTGAAGGCACAAGGCTCCCACATCTTCTCTAGACAGTCTGCTCACAGATGGCGGTGAGGTTGTCTGCCTTACGCGTCGTCAGCCCTTTACCCCCCGGGAATATTTCTGGTACTCATTTCTGTCACAGGCTGAGTCGATCCCATGGCCACAGTGCGGCTGGAAGGATTAGGTAAATTGTAAAAATCCACCTCGTCGGGACTCGAACCCGCGACCTTCCGGCTTGTAGCACAGTGTCTCAACCAACTATGCTAGCACATACCCCCCCCCAGTTTATGTATGCGAGTATAAATCCAGTCCGTACCTCACAGGGAATATTACGTCACGACTACAAAGCCCAACCGGTTAATGCTGTTCGGGGAAACAGTCGCTGTTTATTGTGAGAACCGTACGGAACACACAGATACACTCTGTGGGCAGAATGCAGAGTTTTGGTGTGTTCAAGCGGGTGGTATATACAGGGTGTCCCAGGAGGAATGTGCCAAACTTCGGGAGGGTGTTCCTTATGTTAAAGTATGCCGATATAACCCAAAACACCTATGTCCAAAGTTGAACGGTTACGGAGATAATGGCCAGAGAAGTGTCAAACTTTGACCGGGGTTACACACTTGTTGATTACAAAATA